>NC_136060.1:255565185-255699946 GCF_964261635.1 Lissotriton helveticus
TTGACTATTATTATAGGCATGTATACAAATCTTCAGTTATATTAAGCCCATACGGTTGTTTAGAATCTAGCTTCAATATGTAGCTAGTTTCCAATCTTCGTAATTTTTCATCCCGATCCCCTCCTCTTTTACTTGGGGGTATTGTGTCAATGAGGTAGTATTTCAGTGATTTGACATCTCCCTGATGTTTTTCATTAAAATGACGGGCAACTGGGTAACTCGGGTCCTTATTTTTAATTGCACGTATATGTTGCAATATTCTTTTATGTCCCTGCAATTTCGTGCTTCCCACATATCTTAAATTGCAGGGACACTCGAGGATATAGACCACATATTCCGTTTTGCACGTTAGCATATGTTTGATCTGTTGTTCACCTTTTCCAAATGCCAGTGAAAAACTCTTTTTGTTCACCCCATTCAAGCAAGCTTTACACGTCTGACATTTGTAGAAACCTCGTCTCTGGTTAAACCAGTTCTTCTTGGCAACTTCTATTGGATTGTTGACTACTAATCTATCTCTCATGTTTGGTGCTCTTCTATGAGTGACTGTTGGTTTACTTGGTAAGTGAGGACCTAATACCGGGTCATTCTTAACCAATGGCCAATTTTTTCGAATAATTCGACCAATTTCTTTGTTTTGTTTGTTATAGTTTACAATCATTCTGAAGTCGTCATCTTGTGGTTTCTTTGTGTTAGACACGTGTGTATTTGTTTTTGCTAAAGCTGTTTCTAAGAGGGCACTTCTGTCTGCCTCGTTACTTTTTGTTATTGCCTTTTCAATGCAATTTATAGAGTACCCTCGTTCTAAGAATCTGTTCTTGCTTGATTCTTGTGCTTTGGAGAGTTCTTCTGGTGTGCTACATATGCGTTTAATTCGTAGCATTTCACCGTATGGTATGCTGTCTATAAGGTGTTTAGGGTGATGGCTGGTAGCATGCAGTATGGAATTTACAGCTGTTGGCTTTCTGTGTATTTTTGTTTCCAGATTACCATTTTCAATAAACACCTCTACATCTAAGAATGTTACATTTGTAGGGCTGATATCTGCAGTAAAGTTCAAGTTAATGTCATTTTGGTTAAGCTTATCAATGAATGTTTCTGCCTCTGATTTGGTACCTTGCCATATAACAAACAGATCATCGATATATCTCCACCAACATTTTACATGATCATTCAATGTATTGTTAAAGTTTCGATGGAGAATCAATTCCTCCCACCACCCCATATGGAGGCAGGCGTAGCTAGGGGAGAAACTAGCTCCCATAGCTACGCCTCTTATTTGTTGGTACAGGTTGTGTTGGAAGAGAAAGATGTTATTAAATAAACAGAATTCCATCATGTCCAATAACATTTTGCTATGTTCTGCATAGGCAATGTCTCTTTGATTTAAATAGAACTCCGTGGCCCGCAGGCCATCTCTATGGCTGATGCTCGTGTATAACGAGGTGATGTCCATCGTTATCAACAGGAAGTCAGATTGCCACTCTATATCTTTTATTTTGGCCAAGAAGTCCCCTGTGTCCCTCAGATATGAGGGTAAGTGTTGGACATGTTCTTGTAGAAAGTGGTCAATATATTGCGACATATGTTCTGTTAGGCTGTTTATTGCAGAAATGATCGGCCTGCCAGGTGGGTTTGACTTGTTCTTGTGAAGCTTTGGAATTAAATATAGCACCGGTGTTGTTGGGGTGATATTTTTTAGAAATAAAAATTCCTCCTTATTTATCAAACCTTTGCTTTTCCACGCAAGTAACTTGGCATATAGTTTTTCATTTGTCAATTTCAAAATAGTTGAATCACATCTGCGGTAACAGTCCTGATCCATAAGTTGCTTTTGGGCTTCTAGTAGGTAGTCTGTTTTTTTCCAGATAACTAGATTGCCTCCTTTATCTGCATTCCTTATTACCACTTGTCTGTTTTTAGATAGTTTACTCATCAGTTGTTTGTATCTTTTTTCCATATTTCTTTTCTTCCTGTTTTTTGGTTTATTTTTAGCCATATTGAGATCTTTCAATTCCTTCGTGATCTGTTCATGGTAGATATCTATCCCATCTCTTGGCATTATTGGGACAAACTTGGATCGAGGTTTAAAATTAGTAGTACAAGTTGTATTTGTTTCTGTGAGGTTTTCTGACTCAATGAGAGATTCACCGTTTTGTGTTTGTGTAGTTTCCATTTCCGCCAATACCTCAATGAACTGCCTTTCTTGGGTATTAAACATTTGGTCTTCTTCAGTTTGTTCATTTGAAAAAGGTGTTTCAGGTGTTATTATTTCTTTACCGCTTTTTATCAGATGGTATTTACGCAGTTTTAGTTTCCTGATCCCTTTGTAAATATCCATTCGCGTTTTCGCGTAGTCGAAGGTACTTTCCGGGGCAAAGGACAACCCCAAGGACAGAAGTTGTAGTTCAGCAGAATTTAACGTTATGTCAGATAGATTCGTGACTGTAATTGCAATTGGCGCCATCATTGTATTGGGGGATCCTATTTTCGGTTCCACCTGCGCGTTTGATATCTCCTTGTTGGTTCTCCTTTTCCTTGCTCGTCTCCTTTCTCTTCGTTTGCGGCTTTGGCTTTTGTTTTTCCCGGCGGTTTTGATGTTTGGCGCTTTGGCCGAAGGATTTGTTTCTGTTCCTCGACTAAAAAATCAAGCTCTTCCACGATTGTTATATTTGTTGGTACTCGTCCAGATCTTATCTCTTCAGATTCACTCTCAATTGCTGAGCTTAAACTAGAGGTTGATGATCCTCCCTGCATATTTTGTCGGGAGACTTGCTTTGCACCTCTTATGCCACTGAATTTTGAAATTTTCATGTTTTCATATTTTTTTGCGAAAGTGAAAATTCTACCACACTCATAATCATTTTTGTCTCGGTGATACTTGTACGTTTTTCGCTCTCTTATTTTTTCTTCCTCTTTTTGAAGCCTATTGGTCATTTCTTGTCTTAGTTTATTTGCCTCCTCTGTTTGTCCCATGTTATTTATTTCTTCATTTAGCTCATCTATTTTTTCTTGTAATTTTACGCGGTCCAATTCCGCATATTTTACCAAAATTGTCATCAGCTTTCTCGATGACTCCAGATTGGCTTCCGCCCATTCTTTCAGCATGTTTGGGTCAGGGGTTTCGTAACTCGGAGCCAGGAGGATTCGCAGTCCCCTCGGCACTCGTTTTACATCCAGGTAATTTTGTAATGACCTCCCCTCCCACCATTTGCTTTGTTCCTGTTTGCACATTTTCTCCAGTGCCCGAAATTTCTCCTTCAGTGTATCACTTTTTGCGTTTGATGTCCCAGGTGCATTCTGGGATTTGGTGTTTGTTTGCAGCGTTACAGTTTCATCAAACATTGCTGCCGCTTTAGCCTCTCGAGCTCGATCTCGATCTCTCAACGTGTCTGTCGACATTGTAGCAGCTCTAATAATTTACCAATGGTTGCCGCTTAGTCACTACCGCCTCTGAGTGTCCGTTGTATCCCAAACACTGCGGTCGCGTGACTCAGCTTTCTATCACTCTCCTCCCAACTTGTCGATGCCGTGCTTATTCGGCTCTTACCTTCAGCTTTTCGCCGGTACGTCTCGCGCCCTCCGACCCGGGACTTCCCGCTACTCCGCTTACTCCGTAAGAAACTTCTGCAGCACGTATAGCACCGTTGGGGGGCCTCTCCGAAGATTCAAAATCCTCCTGGATAACTTGTGGGTTTGTTTGTCCGTTGCCGGACGCCTCCTTTACACTCCGGAAGAAGCCCAGTTTTCAGGCGAGGGGTCTGTGTGATACCGGTAGAGAAGGAACACCGGTCATCAATATTGCCACCACTCCACTTCGCAAGCAAGGACGCAGGCGCTCTCTTCTCCCGAAGAGACACATGGAGCACAGACCCAGGTTAGTAGAAAAAATCGTTGGTTTATTTAGCTGCTACTCAGTCGGCCATTACGCGTTTCGGTACTAACGTACCTTGATCACATGACACAGTAAATGGTCACCTGGTTTCCTATATACCAACATTTGCATTTTTTTCTTTTTTGTTAGTGATGCAATTTAAAGTGACAGTGCTCTAATTGTAGTAACCAATCTGTACATTCGCTATAGAAGCATCCTTGGCTCCACATTGCATATTCACATACATTTCATATCGGTATAAATACCTTAAGACACATTTATATAGTAATATGTACATATTCAATTCATCTTTCTGTGCAAATTTCGCGATAAAGTGCATTGTATCACGGTATAAATACCCTAGAGCAGATTTGAAAGAGTATAATAAATATATAAATAAATAAATATATATACATTTGAATATAAAAGACTCATTTCTCTTCTAGCTCTGTGCAAAATCGCATGTGCAAGATAATATCCCTATAGATTTTCACTTTTACATATGTTTAGTGTCTATGGAATTGTTTTGTTGGGGCCATTTGTGTGCTTCTGGACAGATTTTAATGTGGTTTAAAAGGTCCTAATCAGAAGCCTCTAATAAGGACAGTTATTAAAAGAAAAGAAAAAAAGGAAACGTGTTGTCGTGTAAACCCAGATATATATATAATCACACAAGGCAGCAATCAAGCGTACTCCTACAATGTAAAACCCTGCTCTGAGTGTACCCAGAGTGCGTGTAGGTGTGAAACCAAGAATCCCCAGCCCCCCCAAGGGGCGATCCAACCCCATTAGCTGGTTGGAGAGAATATAAGTTCCCGTCTTGGTCACAAACCGGACACTCCCTCACGAAGATGGCAGACCTCTGCGTAGTGAAGTCTCAGCATGTAGGGACCCACGGTGTCGGCTGAAGGGCCTCCTCTGTTAATCTTTTGGGATGCTCTTTCTTTATAACAGAGAGCAGCCTTGCGATGTGCGTGTAGATTAGCGATGTTCTGGATATGTAGATAACCCTTTTTCCCCATGGATGAAGATAGAACGACATTTGTACATAGGGCGTAGAAGGCCCGTGTACATGATGTTCGAGGCATCGTGTTAATGTGCGAAGCTAGAAGTGTAAACAAAGTTGTTTCAGAGAAACTAATTTAACATTGTTTTGCATGCAAATATGTGCAAAAGTTCATGGCAGAAATGTTATTGTGAAAAATAGGACAATGTAAGAAATTAGCCACTTTGCTACATGGGCCTAATCCGACCACTTAACACCACCTCCTCATCCCACCAAGGGGCAGGAACGACTACATAGTCTGGACCATAGATGTGCTGTATTCTACTCTATCAGTTGCACTCTCTAGGACCGAGCGATGTTCAACAGTTTGTGGTCTTTGCCAAAGCAAAGAAAGGCAAGCTGGGGACCAAGCACATAATTTTGCATTGGGTTCTTTGAAAATGAATTGGCTAATCTGTAGTGAAGGAAGACCTTCAAGAGGTCTTTTTTTCCCATTCCACCAGGGACATAAATGCTTCTATGGCTTTCTCTAGAAGTGTTTCTGTAGCTGTGTGTATACTGGGTGGTCACTTAGCAATCCTTGTATGTTTTAGCCAGCCTAGCCTAAACACGCAGGTACTTTGCCAGAGTAGAGTGCATCACTTTCTTGGTAAATTATTAAAAGTAATGGGGTGACCCAGTGTCCCTCAGAACCTGGGAATTCTAGTAGTATGCAGCAACAGTTGGTTCTGTGGGGGAGGTTATATTTATTTAACGAGAGAATAAATCACTCGTAAGTATTTTATTTGGCATCGCAATCCAAGACAAAATATTCTAGGACACCAATAAGTTAGTTGCAGGGTATATTAACTTGCATATACTGTAAAGTGCTGTACAGCATAACAGGTCACAAAGTCACACAGGACTTTTGGGAGACGTATATAAAATGAAGAAGAAACACATGTAAAAACAGTGGTACATCAAATCTTACACTTAGACATATTTAACATATACACAGATACAGTGATTACACAAAAAATATTTTGTTAAGAGCATCCCAAAGAAACAAATGACTATACAAGCAGAGGTCCTTTTTAGGGCTCGGGGCGGAGCTCCGAGATCCTAATGTAAAAGAAAAAAAAAGAAAAAAAGTTTCTTAAGGGCTCGGGAAAGACAGATTCCTTAGTGCGCGTGTTTTTTTTGGTATTATCTGAATGTTGATTGGTCCTCGCGGTGATGTATTTTTAGTAGTCGTGATGCGATTGGGCAGATGTAATTGTCGGGCGCCATTTTGGGCATTTTCTCAGCGGTTACGTGCTCGGCAGTGCATTAATCTTAATTAGGAGCTGTCAGGGTGGCCGTGTAATGCATTCCAGATGGTGTGCGCGCTTTCACCATAGAGCAGTGCGTTTGTCGGGCGCGCGTCCTCCTCACGTGCACACAGGCTTCAGATTTAATAAGTATAAGAGGACCCGCAATCATGCTGTTGACATTGCTGGTTCCTTCGTAAATAGCCAAACCTAGCTCTCTAAGTATACCTTGTCGGAGTAGTAAGTGTTATATAAATGTAATTTCAATTTAGTAAATGTCGCACTAACCCGCTTGAAAGTGGAGGGTCAGCTTTTTTGCCGTTTAATCGTCTGCTGCCTCATACTCTTTCCCTGTCATTTCTGCCGCCTCGACCCACAGAAAATGAAATATAGAGAATTAAAAAAAACACTCAACATCACTCCGATGAACGGCTGGCGGGGGTCGAGCGGGTCAACAGCACCTTAATCACTCCTGCCCTGCTCAGTCCACAAATCGCAGTAATGGCACGGTGGTCAATACCGGAAGAGTAAAATACAGTCCCCTTAGGAGGGGAAGGTGGGGAAAGGGCCCTTGTGACTCACGGTTAGAAACCAAAACGCACTGAAGCAATTCCAAGGTCAACTGGTTTTCATGTTTGCGAGGAGCAGGGGTGAAGATATGCTGCCGTTCAAACAACCTGACTGTGCGCGGCTTTGCAGGGAAAAGAGAGCACGCATCAAGTACGGCCTCCCTCTTGTTTACATCCCTGTCACCCAGACCATTGTTGCAGCTTGGTGTGGCATGAGCAAACAAACCGAATTGTCACACTTGTTGGATTTTATTAATGGTAGTTGTATTGCTATGGTACTGATTTTTATTGCATTCAATAACGAGAGAGTGATTGCAGAGGGAGGAGGTTGGGGGGTCTCTTTGTCGAATATTTGCATTATATATATGCGACAAGATCCTTTTATAAAGCTGAGCTGCTGCTTTCAAAAATGCGCATTGTTTGTTTACAACCCTGCATGATCTCTGCTTCATCCAGGATCCACCACACCTGGGCCTAAACACTGCATTGGAAACACGTAGATTGCCTTAGCCCGCTGTGTCGCGTTCTGCTGCTAAGGCAGTGAGTACAGAGAGTTAATGGACTTGTCGCAGTTGTTGAAACTTGCAAGGCAGATTCTACGGGCATACAGCAAATATTGAAGACCTGGATACTTTTGCATCCCTTATTGGAGTTATATTGTTATAAAAGCAGACCAATACACCCTGTGTCACTCTGCTCTGCCCAGCATTCACTGTTTGCCTGCGTATTCGCTCTTCTGCGTTCCCTCTTCATCACCTTTGTTGCATAGGTATTCCCTCTCTAGTCCTGCCATTTTTTAAATCGAATCATAACCCACGCCCTCCCCGTCTACTATTTATTCTGTAACATCCCATTGCTCTCTCTACGTCTTATCTTTTTGTGTGTTCTCTCTTGCACGCTTTCCCGTAGGGCGCGCTTGCTCTTCCTCCTGTCATGCCTGTGCGCATGTCTAATTTGCGTTCTTTTTTTCTGCACACTTGTGTCCTCTTGTTTCCTCTCTCTAGCATCACCCTCATCACACTCTCCTAACGAGCCTTCCTTCTCCCGCATGTGACCCTACTTGTATCCTCTCGCATCCATCTTCGTTCTTTTCTGCTTTTCCCTGTTTCCGCCACACACGCCACTCCTTTGTGTCTCCCTTCTGGCCTCTTTCCTACTTAACTTTTCATCCTTTCTTCTTTGATCCCATTTCCACCTTGTCCCAACCCATTCGAGCACTGTGGTCTTAACATTTGTGTTTCTCTCTGTCTTATGCTCTCTACCCTGCCACCTCTACTTTGGACTGCAATCAGTAGACCTTTGCAGTATTCATACGTTAAGGCACTCAACCTGGAATTTAGCTGTAATACTGATGTCTCCGTATCAGTTATACATCCATACTTGTAAGGTAAAGAAAATGATTAACAATTTTCCTTAGTCTTTCTCAAAGCGTGCATGTATGCAGGGCTTTAAGTAGACTGAAAGAAACTAGGGGGCCTCTCAAAGGGGTGTGGCCCATGTAATTAAGGGCGTGGCTTACAAATACGGAAGCAAAAAATCTGTGCTTGGCATAGTGTGTTACCCGACTGGTATTTTTCTGCGTCTTTCATTGTATACAGATATATAATTAAACAAGTAATGTTACACCTACAAGTAGGCAGGACTATGGGCTTTGACAACGGTTGTTAGTTTTTGTCAGAAATTATAAGCAACAACTCTGAATTCATTGTATAGAATTTTGAAACTGCTTCAGTTGTGAAATGATGAGACTGTGAAAGAACTATAGTGAGTTTCTTTGAAGTTACTCCAAAGGCAGTGAAGGGTGGTAAAGATGCAGAGTTAAGATTTTTTTCCCACCCTAAGGGTAACAAGCGTTTACAATTCAATAGGTCTCGCATTATTAAAGTTTGCACTATTGGTGTTGCATTCTTTAGCAATGCCAATAGCTCAAACTTTACGAATGCGAGACCTATTGCATTGTAAAGTAGAGTAGTGAGTAGAGTAGTGAGTAGAGTAGTGAGTAGTGAGTGCAGAGTAGTGAGTAGAGTAGTGAGTAGAGTAGTGAGTGCAGAGTAGTGAGTGCAGAGTAGTGAGTGCAGAGTAGTGAGTGCAGAGTAGTGAGTGCAGAGTAGTGAGTGCAGAGTAGTGAGTGCAGAGTAGTGAGTGCAGAGTAGTGAGTGCAGAGTAGTGAGTGCAGAGTAGTGAGTGCAGAGTAGTGAGTGCAGAGTAGTGAGTGCAGAGTAGTGAGTGCAGAGTAGTGAGTGCAGAGTAGGACATCACAGGCAGCAGCTGTGCAAGCTTCTTACACTCACAAGGAGACCACAGGCAGCTGAGGTGCAAACTTCTTACACTCACAAGGAGACCACAGGCAGCTGAGGTGCAAACTTCTTACACTCACAAGGAGACCACAGGCAGCTGAGGAGCAAACTTCTTACACTCACAAGGAGACCACAGGCAGCTGAGGTGCAAACTTCTTACACTCACAAGAAGGACATCACAAACCGCAGCGGTGCAAGCTTCTCACACTCACAAGAAGGACATCACAGGCAGCAGCTGTGCAAGCTTCTTACACTCACAAAGAGACCACAGGCAGCTGAGGTGCACGCTTCTCCCACTCACAAGAAGGACATCGCAGGCAACAGCAGTGCAAGCTTCTTACACTCACAAGGAGACCACAGGCAGCAGAGGTGCAAGCTTCTCACACTCACAAGGAGATCACTGGCAGTACACACCACATGAACACACTCCATAACACATAGCAACAATACATTGGCATTTACAATGCCATTAGCTCAAACTCAAATAAATCCGAGCCCGATTGCATTTCTAATGCTTGTTACATTCGAGATGGTGGAAATAGCTTGTTGGATTAAGGGTTTACCAGCAGGTATCGTCGAGGTTTCTACCCATTGTGTTTAATTCAAAAACATCACCCTGGGTCTTCATCAGGACTGGACAAATAAAAAAGCCTGTGATAATGGTGAGAAATCTCTATTTTAGATATAAGAGAGTAACCATTAATGGGGTGCAACTAGGACCCAATTATAGCCGAGAGGTGATTAACTCACTCCCAGTTCGAGAATCCTAACCAGATCTCGGAGGAATCAATACCTAATGGGAGCCAATTTATCATCTCCTTCAGTACTCCTCTCTGGTAGATTAATTCCCAGTCGCTTCAGGCCAGAACTAATTGGGTCCTTGTTGCACCCCATTAATGGCTACTCTCTCATATCAACAATATAGATTTCTCACCATTATCACTGGAATATTTTTTTTAAAAAATTTTTTTTTTGTTTGGGAAGCAAAAACATTTATTGCATCATGTACATTACACTGCGGAATGCCTACAACCCGATGGGCCGGCCGCTATGGTGTATTTGAGTTGTCAATATAACATCACATAGATTTCAAAGGAGTACACATCAGTGCAGAATACAGTACAGGTGTCTCACTGGCAGTGTGTGGCATTTATCGCAGTTTATCAGTAATAAATGTCCTTTGATTTCCCATTTTTATAACCAAGAAAACAAACAAAGTAACTGTGTGGTCAAGTTTATTTGAATATTGATCAGCTATACTTAACTTCCCTAGGTTTCCCATGCTAGAACCTGGCATTAGCACCGCACTCCCTGTAAGGGTCCAATCTATAATTAGTTATGTATGCCTTGGACTTGCCCTCTTGTGCGTTTCAGGCCCTGAAATCTGGCAAGGCAATTAAGGAAGGGTTTCCTTTTCTAAATCTTATCCCTCTTGCTCTCCCAGAACGTGTCACATCCCGTCACTCCTCCCCTTCATCATCTGATTCGTCCGGTTCATTCTCTGGCAAGGGATCACATATCTCACCTCTATACTCATTCCATTTAGACCAGATCGTATTCCACTTCCCCGGGCAGGCACGGTTGGAATATACCGCCCTTTCTGTCACCATCACCTTATCCATATTTGAGCACCAGTGTGACTTGGTCGGTATTTCTGGCACCCCCCAGCGCTGCGCTATATCTCTCTTCGCTACCATCAACCCCACCGTCACCCAAATCCGTCCGAATCTGGAGAGATCCGTGGGTTCCCATACATTAATAAGGCACCTCTTCGGGTCAGGCAACAGTGTAGTTTCTAATGTCTGTGAGATCGTGCGAAGTATCTGTTTCCAGTATTCTTGGATTCGGGGGCAGTCCCATATAGTATGGAAGAATGTACCCTCTTCCCCACACCCGCGGAGGCAGTAAGGGTGTTCTATCCTGTGGATGTGGTGTAACATAGTTCTAGTGTAGTATACCCTATGTAATATTTTCAATTGTACCAGTCGTAGTCTCGCAGAGATGCCCACCTCTCTAGGCGACGCCAGTGCCTCATTCCACTCGTGTTCATCCATCTCGCTAGTGTTTTCCTCCCACTTTATCTTTAAAGTCAATGTAGGGTCTGGGAAATTGTTTATCAGTTTGCGATAGGTGAGGGATGTTGCGCGCTCAACCATGAATTCTGTAAGAAGGCGATCCTCCAGTGGTGACGCCTCAGGCAGGTCAGTGTCTACGGGCAAAACCGCCAGTAATGCATGTCTGATCTGAACGTATCTATACAATTCCCTCTCATTGAGATCATACAGTTCTTTCAGTCTATTGAAGGGTATTACTCCTCCCTTTTCCCAAAGATCTCCCACCGTGGAGATCCCTATCGTGTCACAGTGGGAAAATCCTTTGCTGTTTCGTAGGTGTCCGAGGACTCACAGTGGAGTTAGTTTGATGATTTTCCCTTTCCAGCCCAGAGCAGCTGTCGCTGTGTGCCAGATTGTGACCGTTAACCTGGTGGGTCCCACTAAAGCGCGGATTTTACGGCGGTCATATAGCGGAGTCAACATGCTGACCGTGCCCAGCTGTCCCCTGTCAGCCTGAAAGGCTGGCTCGACGTGTGAAGCCAGTGGTTGATGGGCTTAAGGTGCGCCGCCCAGTAGTAAAGTTTTAAACTGGGTAGGGCAATGCCGCCCTCAAACCAACCTCTATGTAGTTTGGATTGGGCGATGCGAGCAGGGTGGGTCCCCCATAGGAGGTTGGAGACCAACGCTGCGACCGTCTGAAAGAATTTAGGGGCTACCGGGTAAGGCGTGTTCTCAAGGACATATAAAAATCTGGGCAGAGCCATCATCTTGTAAAGTGCAGCTCGTCCCAGGAGCGTTAATGGAAGTTCCGACCAGAACTTGACATCACGTCTGAGCCTATCTAAGTGGGGCTTCAGATTTTTGTCAATAAATTCTGCGGGGTCTCTAGTGACGTGAATGCCTAAATATTTGAACGATGAGCCTGCCATCCGTAGAGGACAATTCAGGTCGAGGGCCGGTGACTGCCCCCTCAGAACACAAAGTTCCGATTTATTCCAATTCAGGGTGTATCCAGAGATCTTGCCATGGGCGTCGCAGAGCCGTAATAGGGCTGGCACTCCATCGTTGGGATTAGTCAGATATATCAGCATGTCGTCTGCGTACAGCGACAGCCGATCCTCCCAGCCCTCCCTCCAGCTGATGCCCTTAAGCAGAGGCGAGGTCCTAATGAGCGTGGTGAGTGGTTCCAGCGAAATCGCAAATAGCAAGGGGGAGAGGGGACATCCCTGTCTCGTGCCTCTTCCCAGCGGGAACATCCGCGAAGTATGGCCATTGGCTACTACTCTTGCCACCGGGTCAGTATATAACAGTCTGACCCATGCAATAAATCGGGGTCCAAATCCCAGGCGGGACAGCGCCTCAAACAAGTACGGCCATTCCACCAGGTCAAACGCCATCTTGGCATCAAGGGCTAATATCACTGCCTGGGACGGTATGGAGTCGGCTCTGGCCAGTACCCCGTGTAGGCGTCGCAAATTCAACGCAGTATTTCTGTGTGGCATAAACCCCGATTGGTCCGGGTGTATCAGGGAGGACAAATGGGGCAAGAGTCTCATCGCCAGGAGTTTAGCGAGAATTTTTGCTTCTGCATTGAGCAGTGAGATGGGGCGGTACGATGAACAGTCTTCCGGCGGTTTGTCCGGTTTGGGGATAGTCACTATAGTTGCTACTCGCTGGTCTGGCGGGAGTGTGCCATTTCTCTGACATTCCTTAAACATTATACAGATCAACAAGAGAGAGAGGACTAGATAAGCTAGCCTGTATCCCCAGTTTATATATATAAATCAATAAAGGCTAGCTAGTTTAAGGGAAATATTAGGGAGACTCTGGTACGTCAGCAGTGACAATATGTGGGAAAAACACTGTTTTCCTTTGAAAGCCCTCACCCACCGACCTAGTCGGTGGCATGCTTCATCATCGGGCCCACCACAGTGGCACCGAATGTGCCCCGGGTGTGCTTCAACGCCAGGTGACTGCGGAGCTGGTATGTTGCTGAGTGTGCAGTGAAGGGGTGTGAAGGTGAGAAATTAAAATGCTATCCAGGAGGTCCCAGCACCCGAGGGTATTAGCAATATTTAATGAACTGGGCCTCTGTTAGCAGGTTAAAAAGGCAATAGGACGTTTTAAGGGAGAGTTACAATGACCTCCAGCGTCCAGTGTGGTCTACATGTTTCTGCCAGTGCCTTTGTTATAAGCTGGCTTTCCTCAGGACCAAAAAGGGGTGAAAAGTGCAAATAATAATAAACTATATTAAGTGAGTGTTGTTATTTTCTCTATGTGTCGCGCACGCTAAGGCGCTGTAGCTGTTAGAGGGGGATTCCCTCAAGCTTTTCTACACAGAACACATAGGACAAAGACAAGACGTACAAGGAAGAGTCATATTAGGTTTACATTAAGTAAAAGAACCACTTATAGCCGACTTGTAAGGTGGTGTTCGACCTATATGCGGCTAAGGTGAGCTCATTGGGGACTCCGTAGAGCTTGTGAGGGTATATTCAACCGTTAGTGAGGGGTGGTGGGCTAAAAACGAAATCACAAGGTGAGGTACAGGGAAGTAATAGTACTAAGTCCTCACTCTGTTATTTCAATGTAAAAAGCCTCATGGGTCGCCTGGCAGAGAAAGAGACCCTGTAGGGATAAAAATGAGACATACAAGGCTTTCTAACCTGTAGGGAGAGAAAGTTCTTACCCCATTTGCAGGATTTAGAGGGTTACTCACGAGTAGTTCGGTCTGGTTCCTCCTAGGACCTATTCATCCATCCGCGGCGCCCGAAATGCAGTGACTGGGCCGCAATGTTTGTCTTTTTATGCTCTAATCGTAATCTATTTCACCTGGTTAGAGTAGAAAGAGAAGGCGGTATGCGCGTAAAACGCCCTATCATGCTGCAACCAACTGCACATGTGCAGGGGAGCAGCGCGTGGACTCGCGCATGCGCGGAAGGCAGGGCGCGTCAATGCGCATGCGCAAGGAACGGGGCTCTGATGCGCATGCGCGGAGCATCGCCGGGTGAGCGCTGCAAGCGCTGGGCTGTATGAGCAGCCTGTGTGAGAACAGGTGTGCGTAGCGCTGGATGTGCGCTAGCCCAAGCGTTATAATAGACAAAGTATTAAGCTCTGGCACATGTAAAGAAACACAAGCGCTGGGCAAGGAGAATAACCTGTGAGTTAACAGGTGTGTGTAGCGCTGACTATGTGCTACCCAGAGAGTCATTATAAACGAAGTATTGGGCCACTATGTTGAGAATGGGTAATGCCCATCAGGCTTAGGAAATACTAAGTAGAGAGGGGGGATCACTAGTTGGAGAGAAGGGGTCAGGGAGGACGCTCATGCAGGGGGACAGGGGCACAAGTGTCTCACATGAAGTGCTAGGTGCTACTGAGTAGGACCGGGGAGGTTATTACTGGCTCACAGCCCAAGTTGTATAGGTGGGCATGATATGGTTATACTGTTAGGCTATTCCATGGAATGGCATCGTTCAGGCCATGGATGTGTGTGGCCAGGCGGTAAATCCAGCGCTGCTCTTTTTGTAGAAGGAATCTTTCATCTTTGGCATTGTCAAATTTCTCAATGACAGTCCAGGAGAAATCATTTGGTGTGTGGTTGTGGGTCAGGAAGTGATCTGTAAGTTTACTGATATTTTTCCCACATCTTATTGTACTCCTGTGTTCGGTCATTCTTGTGCGTACCTTGCGAGTGGTCATGCCAATGTATCTCAGGCCGCATCTGCACGTTATCAGGTAAACCAGGTTGGTAGAGTTGCAGTTAGTGAAATTTCGTTGCAACCAGGTGTTGCCTGGTTCCAGATTGAGGGTTTTGGACGGAGATGTAAGGTGGCATACGCTGCAGTTGTTACAGGGTTGGTGTCCGATGATCTTGGGCAGGCCCCATGCGTTAACAATTGTGTTGTCTCTGTTCTGATTGGTCGTGCGTGGCCTGGTGTTGACTAGCTGGTCTCTTAGGTTGGTAGATCTTTTGTAGGCAATGCGTGGTTTTTCCCATTGTCTTGTGCCAGAGTTGATAATTTTCCAGTGCCGTTGTATAATGTTGGAAACTTGGTTCGATGCTGTGTTGTACGTTGTTACACAGGTGAGGACTGGTTCTTCCTCAGGTTTGTCGTAGTTTTCCAGGAGGGCTTCTCGATTTTGATTCCTTGCTCTTTTGCGGGTTTGGTTTATTATCCTGGTGGGGTAGCCACGATCCCTCAGTTTGTGAACTAGGTCATTGGACTGTTGTTTATAGTCCTGGATGTTACTGCAATTGCGCCTGATACGTAAAAACTGCCCGTAGGGCAAGTTTTCCCTCAGGTGTCGAGGGTGAAAACTGTCAAACCTAAGCAGTGAGTTCCTTGCTGTGGGTTTGTAGTAGGTGGTGGTGGTAAGCTTCCCATTGTCTGGTTTGATGTTCAGGTCCAGGAAGGGTAGTTCAGTGGTACTGCTGGTGCATGTGAAGCGTAAGTAGGGGTCCAGTTGGTTGACCCAGAGTATGAAGCTGTCCAGTGATTCTTGGTCTCCTTTCCATATTAAGAGTATATCGTCGATATACCGACGCCACATACGTATGTTGGCAGAGAAAGGGTTAGTGGGTTGTAGTACGTGGGTGTCTTCAAAGTGGGCCACGTACAATCCTGCCACACTAGGGGCAAAAACACTGCCCATGGACGTTCCATTCGTCTGTAAGTAGTGCGTGCCTTCATATTCAAAATAGTTCTCTTTGAGAGCCAGAGCCGCGCAGTCTAAGATGAAGCTACGGGGGGTGTTGTACTCCCAGGGGCTTGTCATTAGGACATCATGTAACACTTGGAGTGTAGCGTCCTGTGGTAGGCTAGTATATAGGCTTTCTATGTCTAGTCCTGCCATGAGTTCTGTGGTGGGGTCAAAGTCAATATCTTGAATCACACTAAGGAGGTGTTTGGTGTCTTTAATGTAAGAGGGGGTCTTTTGGACGAGTGGGTTTAGGAAAAAATCACAGAACCGTGATAGGGGCTCTAGGAGTGACTTGATCCCTGATACGATGGGTCTCCCGGGTGGTGGAGAGATACCTTTATGTATCTTGGGGACCGTGTAGAAGTAAGGGGTCTTTATTTCTTTGGGACAAAGGTAGTCCGCCTCTTGTTTAGAGATGTGTTCGTTGTCTTTTGCGTTGGTGACCAGTTGGTTGATGGTGACTTGAAGTTGTGCAGTCGGGTCTCTGGTGAGGCGTTTGTAGTTTCTTGTGTCACTGAGGAGCCTCTTACATTCGAGGTCGTAGTCAGTCTTGTTCATCAAGACTATTCCTCCCCCTTTATCAGCAGGTTTGATTACCAGTGTGGGATCATTTTGTAGGCGTTGGATGGTACTTCTATCTTTGCTGGACAGGTTGTTAAAGGTGTCCTTTTGTTGTAGGTTTTGTATATCGGTGTAGACTGCCTGTTCGAACGTCAGGATTTCGACCGGGATGCTACCCGGTGGGGGGGTGAAGGTGGACTTCATTCTCAAGCCTGTCTCGTTTGGCGTGCTGGTTGTCTCCGACATGATGTTGTCCTTTTTCTCAAAGAAAGCTTTAAGTTTAAGTTTCCGGAAAAATTCGGCAAGCTCGACGTGTAATTTGAACATGTCTAGCCTGGGAGTGGGGACAAATGAAAGGCCTTTGTTGAGTACTTCCATTTCTTCTGTTGTTAACTGGGTATCAGATAAGTTGAACACCAGTGGGTGTTGCGGTGCTACTTGCTGGTTCCCGGTTGTTCCCTGGTTTTGTTTCTTGTGTTGGCGCTCACAGGTTCTTCCTCTGGGGTCCATTGGACATGCCCCGTGTTCCGTCTCTTGCCCCGGCCTCTTCTGCCCTGGGATAAAAAAGGATACCGGGGGTTTTGGTTCCCTTGGAAGAACGGCATGTTGCCTTGGGGATACATGTGAGGGTATCCAAAGTAAGGAGGTGGGAAGTGGCCTAGGAGGGGCGGTGGTGGCCCGTAATTTTGGTTTTGGGGGCCTTGCCAGGGTTGTTGCCAGTGTTGTCCCCGTCTTCCTCTTGATGTGTTGGATCCTGTGCTAGAGTTGCTAGAGGTGCTTGAGACAGAGCTGTTGTCTGAATTGTCAAAAGTTTTTTTGGGGGGGGTGTAGTCGTCCTCCGAGTACGGGTAAGTTTTAGAGTAGCTGAATCTTTTCAGGTCTTTCTCGAATTTCTTAATTTTGGTCTGGGTTAGGTAGTCTTTATATTCCGCTATTTCGCGGTTTTGGTCCTCGAGTTTTTTCTTAAAGCCCGTTATGGTGGTTTTGAAATGGGACTCTGTTGCTTGGATTTCTATCATGATGGCATCTGATAGACGTTTGGCAGTTTTGATGATTAAGACTAGCCAGTCCCTTGTGCAGTGCCAGGCGATCTGGGCCCAGTCTTTACGAAATGCTGCGTCATCCAGGAAGATCCTGGGGGCATTGGTGACTAGAAGGCCGGTAGGAGCTGTATTGGTGCGTAAGTATTGTGCCAGGATGACCCCATGCAGAACAGTCCGGATCCTGTTCCTCTTTTTCTCCGTAAGTGAATCCCAGTCCGTTGTTTGTGCTACGGTGGCCGGGATGTTGAAGTCTGCCAGGAGTGAGGGGTCAGCTAGAATTTCGCTGATATCCTCAGCAGTGTAAGTAAGGCCCATATTTTCGGCCATATTGAAGGGAAGGAAGCTCTCACAGCTGCGCGCTGCTCAGTAGTATACAGATCAACAAGAGAGAGAGGACTAGATAAGCTAGCCTGTATCCCCAGTTTATATATATAAATCAATAAAGGCTAGCTAGTTTAAGGGAAATATTAGGGAGACTCTGGTACGTCAGCAGTGACAATATGTGGGAAAAACACTGTTTTCCTTTGAAAGCCCTCACCCACCGACCTAGTCGGTGGCATGCTTCATCATCGGGCCCACCACAGTGGCACCGAATGTGCCCCGGGTGTGCTTCAACGCCAGGTGACTGCGGAGCTGGTATGTTGCTGAGTGTGCAGTGAAGGGGTGTGAAGGTGAGAAATTAAAATGCTATCCAGGAGGTCCCAGCACCCGAGGGTATTAGCAATATTTAATGAACTGGGCCTCTGTTAGCAGGTTAAAAAGGCAATAGGACGTTTTAAGGGAGAGTTACAATGACCTCCAGCGTCCAGTGTGGTCTACATGTTTCTGCCAGTGCCTTTGTTATAAGCTGGCTTTCCTCAGGACCAAAAAGGGGTGAAAAGTGCAAATAATAATAAACTATATTAAGTGAGTGTTGTTATTTTCTCTATGTGTCGCGCACGCTAAGGCGCTGTAGCTGTTAGAGGGGGATTCCCTCAAGCTTTTCTACACAGAACACATAGGACAAAGACAAGACGTACAAGGAAGAGTCATATTAGGTTTACATTAAGTAAAAGAACCACTTATAGCCGACTTGTAAGGTGGTGTTCGCGCATACCGCCTTCTCTTTCTACTCTAACCAGGTGAAATAGATTACGATTAGAGCATAAAAAGACAAACATTGCGGCCCAGTCACTGCATTTCGGGCGCCGCGGATGGATGAATAGGTCCTAGGAGGAACCAGACCGAACTACTCGTGAGTAACCCTCTAAATCCTGCAAATGGGGTAAGAACTTTCTCTCCCTACAGGTTAGAAAGCCTTGTATGTCTCATTTTTATCCCTACAGGGTCTCTTTCTCTGCCAGGCGACCCATGAGGCTTTTTACATTGAAATAACAGAGTGAGGACTTAGTACTATTACTTCCCTGTACCTCACCTTGTGATTTCGTTTTTAGCCCACCACCCCTCACTAACGGTTGAATATACCCTCACAAGCTCTACGGAGTCCCCAATGAGCTCACCTTAGCCGCATATAGGTCGAACACCACCTTACAAGTCGGCTATAAGTGGTTCTTTTACTTAATGTAAACCTAATATGACTCTTCCTTGTACGTCTTGTCTTTGTCCTATGTGTTCTGTGTAGAAAAGCTTGAGGGAATCCCCCTCTAACAGCTACAGCGCCTTAGCGTGCGCGACACATAGAGAAAATAACAACACTCACTTAATATAGTTTATTATTATTTGCACTTTTCACCCCTTTTTGGTCCTGAGGAAAGCCAGCTTATAACAAAGGCACTGGCAGAAACATGTAGACCACACTGGACGCTGGAGGTCATTGTAACTCTCCCTTAAAACGTCCTATTGCCTTTTTAACCTGCTAACAGAGGCCCAGTTCATTAAATATTGCTAATACCCTCGGGTGCTGGGACCTCCTGGATAGCATTTTAATTTCTCACCTTCACACCCCTTCACTGCACACTCAGCAACATACCAGCTCCGCAGTCACCTGGCGTTGAAGCACACCCGGGGCACATTCGGTGCCACTGTGGTGGGCCCGATGATGAAGCATGCCACCGACTAGGTCGGTGGGTGAGGGCTTTCAAAGGAAAACAGTGTTTTTCCCACATATTGTCACTGCTGACGTACCAGAGTCTCCCTAATATTTCCCTTAAACTAGCTAGCCTTTATTGATTTATATATATAAACTGGGGATACAGGCTAGCTTATCTAGTCCTCTCTCTCTTGTTGATCTGTATACTACTGAGCAGCGCGCAGCTGTGAGAGCTTCCTTCCCTTCAATATGGCCGAAAATATGGGCCTTACTTACACTGCTGAGGATATCAGCGAAATTCTAGCTGACCCCTCACTCCTGGCAGACTTCAACATCCCGGCCACCGTAGCACAAACAACGGACTGGGATTCACTTACGGAGAAAAAGAGGAACAGGATCCGGACTGTTCTGCATGGGGTCATCCTGGCACAATACTTACGCACCAATACAGCTCCTACCGGCCTTCTAGTCACCAATGCCCCCAGGATCTTCCTGGATGACGCAGCATTTCGTAAAGACTGGGCCCAGATCGCCTGGCACTGCACAAGGGACTGGCTAGTCTTAATCATCAAAACTGCCAAACGTCTATCAGATGCCATCATGATAGAAATCCAAGCAACAGAGTCCCATTTCAAAACCACCATAACGGGCTTTAAGAAAAAACTCGAGGACCAAAACCGCGAAATAGCGGAATATAAAGACTACCTAACCCAGACCAAAATTAAGAAATTCGAGAAAGACCTGAAAAGATTCAGCTACTCTAAAACTTACCCGTACTCGGAGGACGACTACACCCCCCCCAAAAAAACTTTTGACAATTCAGACAACAGCTCTGTCTCAAGCACCTCTAGCAACTCTAGCACAGGATCCAACACATCAAGAGGAAGACGGGGACAACACTGGCAACAACCCTGGCAAGGCCCCCAAAACCAAAATTACGGGCCACCACCGCCCCTCCTAGGCCACTTCCCACCTCCTTACTTTGGATACCCTCACATGTATCCCCAAGGCAACATGCCGTTCTTCCAAGGGAACCAAAACCCCCGGTATCCTTTTTTATCCCAGGGCAGAAGAGGCCGGGGCAAGAGACGGAACACGGGGCATGTCCAATGGACCCCAGAGGAAGAACCTGTGAGCGCCAACACAAGAAACAAAACCAGGGAACAACCGGGAACCAGCAAGTAGCACCGCAACACCCACTGGTGTTCAACTTATCTGATACCCAGTTAACAACAGAAGAAATGGAAGTACTCAACAAAGGCCTTTCATTTGTCCCCACTCCCAGGCTAGACATGTTCAAATTACACGTCGAGCTTGCCGAATTTTTCCGGAAACTTAAACTTAAAGCTTTCTTTGAGAAAAAGGACAACATCATGTCGGAGACAACCAGCACGCCAAACGAGACAGGCTTGAGAATGAAGTCCACCTTCACCCCCCCACCGGGTAGCATCCCGGTCGAAATCCTGACGTTCGAACAGGCAGTCTACACCGATATACAAAACCTACAACAAAAGGACACCTTTAACAACCTGTCCAGCAAAGATAGAAGTACCATCCAACGCCTACAAAATGATCCCACACTGGTAATCAAACCTGCTGATAAAGGGGGAGGAATAGTCTTGATGAACAAGACTGACTACGACCTCGAATGTAAGAGGCTCCTCAGTGACACAAGAAACTACAAACGCCTCACCAGAGACCCGACTGCACAACTTCAAGTCACCATCAACCAACTGGTCACCAACGCAAAAGACAACGAACACATCTCTAAACAAGAGGCGGACTACCTTTGTCCCAAAGAAATAAAGACCCCTTACTTCTACACGGTCCCCAAGATACATAAAGGTATCTCTCCACCACCCGGGAGACCCATCGTATCAGGGATCAAGTCACTCCTAGAGCCCCTATCACGGTTCTGTGATTTTTTCCTAAACCCACTCGTCCAAAAGACCCCCTCTTACATTAAAGACACCAAACACCTCCTTAGTGTGATTCAAGATATTGACTTTGACCCCACCACAGAACTCATGGCAGGACTAGACATAGAAAGCCTATATACTAGCCTACCACAGGACGCTACACTCCAAGTGTTACATGATGTCCTAATGACAAGCCCCTGGGAGTACAACACCCCCCGTAGCTTCATCTTAGACTGCGCGGCTCTGGCTCTCAAAGAGAACTATTTTGAATATGAAGGCACGCACTACTTACAGACGAATGGAACGTCCATGGGCAGTGTTTTTGCCCCTAGTGTGGCAGGATTGTACGTGGCCCACTTTGAAGACACCCACGTACTACAACCCACTAACCCTTTCTCTGCCAACATACGTATGTGGCGTCGGTATATCGACGATATACTCTTAATATGGAAAGGAGACCAAGAATCACTGGACAGCTTCATACTCTGGGTCAACCAACTGGACCCCTACTTACGCTTCACATGCACCAGCAGTACCACTGAACTACCCTTCCTGGACCTGAACATCAAACCAGACAATGGGAAGCTTACCACCACCACCTACTACAAACCCACAGCAAGGAACTCACTGCTTAGGTTTGACAGTTTTCACCCTCGACACCTGAGGGAAAACTTGCCCTACGGGCAGTTTTTACGTATCAGGCGCAATTGCAGTAACATCCAGGACTATAAACAACAGTCCAATGACCTAGTTCACAAACTGAGGGATCGTGGCTACCCCACCAGGATAATAAACCAAACCCGCAAAAGAGCAAGGAATCAAAATCGAGAAGCCCTCCTGGAAAACTACGACAAACCTGAGGAAGA
The DNA here is from genome assembly GCF_964261635.1 of Lissotriton helveticus. Classification (NCBI taxonomy): domain Eukaryota; kingdom Metazoa; phylum Chordata; class Amphibia; order Caudata; family Salamandridae; genus Lissotriton; species Lissotriton helveticus. The sequence continues at coordinate 255,587,397 of NC_136060.1, forward strand.
ACCAGTCCTCACCTGTGTAACAACGTACAACACAGCATCGAACCAAGTTTCCAACATTATACAACGGCACTGGAAAATTATCAACTCTGGCACAAGACAATGGGAAAAACCACGCATTGCCTACAAAAGATCTACCAACCTAAGAGACCAGCTAGTCAACACCAGGCCACGCACGACCAATCAGAACAGAGACAACACAATTGTTAACGCATGGGGCCTGCCCAAGATCATCGGACACCAACCCTGTAACAACTGCAGCGTATGCCACCTTACATCTCCGTCCAAAACCCTCAATCTGGAACCAGGCAACACCTGGTTGCAACGAAATTTCACTAACTGCAACTCTACCAACCTGGTTTACCTGATAACGTGCAGATGCGGCCTGAGATACATTGGCATGACCACTCGCAAGGTACGCACAAGAATGACCGAACACAGGAGTACAATAAGATGTGGGAAAAATATCAGTAAACTTACAGATCACTTCCTGACCCACAACCACACACCAAATGATTTCTCCTGGACTGTCATTGAGAAATTTGACAATGCCAAAGATGAAAGATTCCTTCTACAAAAAGAGCAGCGCTGGATTTACCGCCTGGCCACACACATCCATGGCCTGAACGATGCCATTCCATGGAATAGCCTAACAGTATAACCATATCATGCCCACCTATACAACTTGGGCTGTGAGCCAGTAATAACCTCCCCGGTCCTACTCAGTAGCACCTAGCACTTCATGTGAGACACTTGTGCCCCTGTCCCCCTGCATGAGCGTCCTCCCTGACCCCTTCTCTCCAACTAGTGATCCCCCCTCTCTACTTAGTATTTCCTAAGCCTGATGGGCATTACCCATTCTCAACATAGTGGCCCAATACTTCGTTTATAATGACTCTCTGGGTAGCACATAGTCAGCGCTACACACACCTGTTAACTCACAGGTTATTCTCCTTGCCCAGCGCTTGTGTTTCTTTACATGTGCCAGAGCTTAATACTTTGTCTATTATAACGCTTGGGCTAGCGCACATCCAGCGCTACGCACACCTGTTCTCACACAGGCTGCTCATACAGCCCAGCGCTTGCAGCGCTCACCCGGCGATGCTCCGCGCATGCGCATCAGAGCCCCGTTCCTTGCGCATGCGCATTGACGCGCCCTGCCTTCCGCGCATGCGCGAGTCCACGCGCTGCTCCCCTGCACATGTGCAGTTGGTTGCAGCATGATAGGGCGTTTTACGCGCATACCGCCTTCTCTTTCTACTCTAACCAGGTGAAATAGATTACGATTAGAGCATAAAAAGACAAACATTGCGGCCCAGTCACTGCATTTCGGGCGCCGCGGATGGATGAATAGGTCCTAGGAGGAACCAGACCGAACTACTCGTGAGTAACCCTCTAAATCCTGCAAATGGGGTAAGAACTTTCTCTCCCTACAGGTTAGAAAGCCTTGTATGTCTCATTTTTATCCCTACAGGGTCTCTTTCTCTGCCAGGCGACCCATGAGGCTTTTTACATTGAAATAACAGAGTGAGGACTTAGTACTATTACTTCCCTGTACCTCACCTTGTGATTTCGTTTTTAGCCCACCACCCCTCACTAACGGTTGAATATACCCTCACAAGCTCTACGGAGTCCCCAATGAGCTCACCTTAGCCGCATATAGGTCGAACACCACCTTACAAGTCGGCTATAAGTGGTTCTTTTACTTAATGTAAACCTAATATGACTCTTCCTTGTACGTCTTGTCTTTGTCCTATGTGTTCTGTGTAGAAAAGCTTGAGGGAATCCCCCTCTAACAGCTACAGCGCCTTAGCGTGCGCGACACATAGAGAAAATAACAACACTCACTTAATATAGTTTATCATTATTTGCACTTTTCACCCCTTTTTGGTCCTGAGGAAAGCCAGCTTATAACAAAGGCACTGGCAGAAACATGTAGACCACACTGGACGCTGGAGGTCATTGTAACTCTCCCTTAAAACGTCCTATTGCCTTTTTAACCTGCTAACAGAGGCCCAGTTCATTAAATATTGCGAATACCCTCGGGTGCTGGGACCTCCTGGATAGCATTTTAATTTCTCACCTTCACACCCCTTCACTGCACACTCAGCAACATACCAGCTCCGCAGTCACCTGGCGTTGAAGCACACCCGGGGCACATTCGGTGCCACTGTGGTGGGCCCGATGATGAAGCATGCCACCGACTAGGTCGGTGGGTGAGGGCTTTCAAAGGAAAACAGTGTTTTTCCCACATATTGTCACTGCTGACGTACCAGAGTCTCCCTAATATTTCCCTTAAACTAGCTAGCCTTTATTGATTTATATATTCCTTAAACATTCCCAGTAGATATGGACTGAGAGTCTCAGTTATTGCTTGATACCATTCTACCGGTATCCCGTTAGGCCCCATAGCCTTGCCCGGGTTCAAGGCACGAATAGCCAACTGTATTTCTTCCGCGGTGATCTCGGCCTCTAGTTCACCGGACACCTCCGAGGACAATGTTTGGACCTCAATCGGCGCCAGCACCTCTCTGGCCATTTCAGGGGTGATCACACGGTCAGGGATGTATGACGTTAAAACGCATACTTTTACAACGCATACCGTTACAACGGGACTTTTACAACGCAAATACTATTACAACGCATGTATTTACAACGCATTTTTTTACAACGCAGGTACCTTTACAACGCATACCATTACAACGTAAGTATTGGTAAGTATATATAATTTTTTTAATTGTATATTATTTAAAATTAATATAATTTAATGTAATTGTATTTAATTTAATTTAATTTAATTTCATTTCATTTAATTAATTTAATTTAAATTTAATTTTATTTTATTTTTACCCTGTACCCCTTTACCCAAAAACCCAAAACTGACCCTGAACCCTAAAAATACCCCTTTACCCAAAAACCCAAAACTGACCCTGAACCCTAAAAATACCCTTTTACCCAAAAACCCAAAACTGACCCTGAACCCAAAAAATACCCCTTTACCCAAAAACTGAAAACTGACCCTAAACCCTAAAAATACCCCTTTACCCAAAAACTGAAAACTGACCCTGAACCCTAAAAATACCCCTTTACCCAAAAACTGAAAACTGACCCTGAACCCTAAAAATACCCCTTTACCCAAAAACTGAAAACTGACCCTAAACCCTAAAAATACCCCTTTACCCAAAAACTGAAAACTGACCCTGAACCCTAAAAATACCCCTTTACCCAAAAACTGAAAACTGACCCTGAACCCTAAAAATACCCCTTTACCCAAAAACCCAAAACTGACCCTGAACCCTAAAAATACCCCTTTACCCAAAAACCCAAAACTGACCCTGAACCCTAAAAATACCCTTTTACCCAAAAACCCAAAACTGACCCTGAACCCTAAAAATACCCCTCTACCCAAAAACCCAAAACTGACCCTGAACCCTAAAAATACCCCTTTACCCAAAAACCCAAAACTGACCCTGAACCCTAAAAATACCCCTTTAAAAAAAACCTAACATATAACATTTTAAATATAATTATATACTTACCAATACTTACGTTGTAATGGTATGCGTTGTAAAAGTACCTGCGTTGTAAATAAATGCGTTGTAATAGTATTTGCGTTGTAAAAGTTCCGTTGTAATGGTAGTGCGTTGTAAAAAATGCGTTGTAATGGGTGTATACCCACGGTCAGGGGTATATACCTGCTCATAGTGGTCCGCTAGCAGATCCACAATTCGGTCTGGGTCAGTATATAGCGTTCCATATTCGTCCCTTAGACGTGGGATTCCCCTGGAGTTCCCTTCCCGTTTGTCGAGCCACGCCAGTAGTTTCCCGGCCTTATCACCCACCTCATAGATCCTGTTCTGGGTGTCAGTCAGACGCCCCTTAACATGCATACGTAGGTGGTCGTTGTAAAGCTGTTGTTGCAGAGTCAGTGCGTGTAGAGGGGAAGGAGTGGGGCCCTGTTCGTGTACCTTTGTTAATTTTTGCAAAGTCAGGTCTATACCATCTAGTTCCCGAGAACGTTTGCGTCGGTAACCTGTGATCGTGTGTATGGCTTCCCCCCGTAGGACCGTCTTATACGCCTCCCACAGTACCTCGGAGGAGCTTACCGAGTTTACGTTTTCAGCGAAGTACCGCGTCGTTGCTTTTTTGAGAGCTTTACGGACTTGGGGAATCTTGAGATAAGGAGCCTGTATGGGGTACATGCGCCTGTGTGTTCGTGTCCGCGAGGAGAGTGTAAGTGTAAGCGGGGAGTGGTCTGAGATCCCTCTCGGGTGAATTATCATTGTATCTACCTGTTGGAGACCGTTACCCAGAGTCAAAAAGTGGTCAATTCTCGATAAACTCCCATGTACTGTGGAGTGAAAGGTGTATTGTTTGGCGCTGGGGTTTAGGTGCCTCCAGATATCAGTCAGGCCTATGGCTGTTAAGAATCGTTGGAAGCGGGGAACCCCTCCCGTGGGGGCCGGTATGGGGAACCTGTCGAGTTGGGTGTCTAGAATCGCGTTGAAATCCCCTCCCATGATAACTTCCCCTTCAGGGAGATTCAGAATGAAATCGCCCAATTTAGGGAGTTGTACTGAGTGCAATGCTGGTGGGATATACACTGAAACCAGGTTAAGTAGCTTCCCCTCCCACTGCCCCTGGAGGGCTGCAAAACAGCCTTGGTCATCAGTTTTCGTAAGGAGGGGGATAAAGCTCGTGTTTTTCTGTAGCAGGATACCGGTCCCCCTGGATCCCGACGTGAAGTCTGAATGGACTACCATCTTGTATCCACGTCTATCTAAGGCTTTAACCGTACCCCCTGTTAAATGCGTTTCTTGTAGCAACGCTACCATGGGTTTCTGTCTCCTAATCGCGGTAAGGACCAATCCCCTTTTAACCTTGTCCCCCAGCCCTCTCACGTTCCAGGACATGATATTCAATGCAGGGCAGTGTGTCTCTACATCTACCTCATCCCTCTCCGGAATTAAACCATTCGCCATTGGGTATTCTGGGGCTAATAATGTAGTGATGGGGAAGTGTGGTTCGGGTGCTAGGTGTAGGAATGCCCACGAGTGATTCAGAAGGCCAAATGAGAGAGTCATTTACCCGTCCACTCTTCCCACCTTGGGTTGATCCACTGTCCAATGTCCTGCTGGGAGTCGTACCCCCCCCGCCCGTTGCTCCTGCCTAGTCCAGATTCATAAGGAAGTCTAGGTACCTTCCTTGACCGTGAAAGTGTGTTCCTAACTGTAACAAAACCATCCCCCCCCAACTCCCCCTCCCTGCATCCCTGCCTAACGGACTTTCAACTGCCCGCCTCCCCAACTGAGCAGAGCGCTTTACCCATCCCGCAACCAGAGTACTTGCGTGTAAGGGGGAGAGTGTCTCCCCGAGCAGGCGGCATCCATGCGTGCTTCCGGGATAGTGTCGCCAGAGTCCAAATGCAGCTATAGAGTGATGCGTCGACGATCAGTAATCTTCACCAAAGCCCTTCTCCGAGTAGGGGTCATTCCTCACCGCCAGTTCCCACAAAACCATGTGAGAGCGATCCCTCTGCTCCACCTCGACTGGAAGACTGTGAGCCCGACCCGTTGTTCCCTCCGCGCTCGTGATGTTGTCTGGGTGGTTTCCGATGTCGGTCCACAGTGTGCCATCCCTCTAACCAGTCCCGGGCAGCATCGGGGGTGTCGAAAAACCACACTTTTTTGTCTGCTACCACTCTCAATCGGGCTGGAAATTGCATCGAGTATTGTAATTCCTTGTCCCGCAATGTTTTTTTTACCTCCAAAAACGTCTTCCTCCTCCTAGCGACCTCCGCTGTGTAGTCTGGGAAGAACGCTATCTTTGAGTTTTGGACCTGGATGGTCGGTGCCACTCTTGCAGCCTGAAGAATGGCGTCGCCGTCTCTGAAATTGAATAGCCTTGCCAATATCGGCCGAGGTGGCCCTCCAGTCTTCGGCTTTCCCCCCGGCACCCTGTGGGCCCGTTCTACCGAGAAGAAATGTGAGAGCCCTTTAGGTTGGAGCCTGGTTTTAATTAGTTCCTCTACATAGAGGTCCATTGCCCCAGTATCTTCCGATTCCGGTACCCCCAAAATTCGGACATTGTTGCGCCGAGAGCGCCCTTCCTGGTCATCCAACTTGTCACGAAGCAGTTTATTGTCCGTCTGCAGACGCTCCATTGCCATCTGCAGTTCTGACACATCCTCGACCAAACATTTTGTCATGTATTCCTATCGGTTCTGAATCGATCCCCCTATTCCTGACCCTATTTCAGTTAAACAAACCAACAAGTTAACTAGCAGTCAGCCCATGAGGCAGAAAACCCCCATGATGCAGATACCGTTATCTGACGCAGTCACACTACGGCACAGGAACGTGTTATCTGATTAGGTCATAACGCTTGCGATCTAATTAGACAAGCGATATTCCTCCAGCCCCTGATAAGGCATACGGAGTTCTCATAACAAATCAAACCTATGACAACCTGGGCAAAACCCTGCGGCCATTGTTTTGATTTCACCGAGAACTTTAGTAAAAGAATGTGCTAACGAGCAAATCGTATGACATCTTTATTGACGTATCTATGTCCATCCTTACGTCAATCTCGGCACCTTAAAGGTATAAATATTACCGATCTTGCCATATGCAAACACACGCGTGGTGACGAGACGGAGCAGCCATACTTGCCGAAGCCAAGAGCAGAGCAGACCCCGCTGGCAGCAGCCCCGCCTTCCTGACGCGCTGAGACGCGCTGCTTTCTCCTGCCGAGAATCCAGCACCGGCGTTTCTGGGTAGCCCTCGCAGGCAGCCTGGAATATCGAGACCAGAGAGAGAGATACCATTCCTCATTCATCCTAACTTCCAGGTACAGAACTGAATAACCCCTCACAGAGAATTCTTTAGTTATTCACTTGGCAAAAACAAACTTAACTTAAACTGTAACTTTCTATTCCCGCCCACGTATTAGGCTTAGGTCAGGTACACGGGGTAGGCGTATCTAGAAACACCAGTTGAGTACGTTTAGTCAAATGTATATGTGTATGTAAATATATTTTACTCATTTTAAACATCATATGGCTTAGAAACCATATCAATGTTTTTACAGTATTACTTTATACTATTGCTTTTAATGTATGCACTTTACTTAACTATAAGTATTGCAATAATATCGATCCATTTCTCTTGTATGAGAAAAGAGACTGATCAATAAATAACACCTTTTTATTGAACACGCCCGTCTCTTCCTTTTCTCTACATTCTGATGAGACTAAGAATGCACGTACTGACTGAGTAAAATAAATTGCCTTTTGTTCACACGACTCTCGAGATTGACTCTTGATTAGGGGAGAGCAAAGTTGTCATGTTCTATGGTTGTCAGAAACTAAATCCCTTCTTGTCTAATCAGGGAAGTTAATTCCTCCTTGAACATTCGAGAAAGTTTCTAGCGAACTCTGAGCTACGCTGGCAAACCCAAAACTTTAAGTCTAGTATCGACAGTAGTAGACCTAGTTAACGTCTGGCCTAGGCCTTTACTGCTGTAGGTATTATTCCAATGCGCAAAGCCTATTGGGAAGATAGGAACTACACTACATGGCGCCCAACGCGTTTGGAAAGGGCGATAAAACTAACGTAAGACATTTAGAGTAACTCAGTCGTGCTTTCTCACTCAGACCCCTTTTCCCAAATACTCCAAAGACGTCTGGAGTGGGTGAAAGGTTATATCCACCAGACCTCGCAGGAGGGAACTCCTATGTATGGTTCTTGGTATAGTCAACGTTGAAGGATAAACAGTTCCAAAATATTGTGCATCTAACCTTTGTTCCATAAGAAACCTGATCTGCAAACAAAATAACCTTCAGGACAGTAAAATGTCAGACAATGAAGAAGAAAGAGAGGCAGTTAGATTAGCAGCTGACATAGCAGAAGCTGATACTGCACTACAAAATGCAGACCCGGAGATAATACTCATCCCGGTCATTAAAAGAAAATCTATAACCTTAAAACTTATAGAAAATGGACTGACACCTAGAGATGGTACAGTCATATTCGTAATTGAGGCACACGAATATCGGCAGACAGAGGTATACTATTCATGGATACATTTTCCAACAGCAAATGCTGTAACAAAGTACTTCCACTATTACAAAATGGAGGAACCTCCTAATGAGTACACTCCTTTCGAGGAGGTGGAAGTACCACTCAAATTCCAAGAGCATTTGCTCTTATTTGATGGCGCCCTAAAACATAATAATCACATCACCAGGCTCGGTCTTTTAGGTAGACCAGGAGCAACGTGGCCGGTCCTAGCCGGATACACACCACATCCAGACATCAATGGGATGTCTGCAGCAGAGCTATTAACACAGCTAAAACAATTAATAAAAATTCATAGACAATTAGTTCAGTATGTGATGCGGACATCAACAATTCAGCCAGCGATTAAACTTCCACAGCTGACCCCTCAACAAGGGAACACAAATAAAATTACACCACAGAACATCCAGTCCTGCCTAGGTAAAGTACCGGCTAAACGGGAACAAATACCATTCTGGTTGGCACAGAAAATTACCCAAATAGAGGCGGTGTTTCCTGACACCACCCCATTAGAAAAACACAGGATTCTGACTATCTGTCTTCCAATGGGAATCGCACCACACATTGAGGACTGTGACACTTGGGGTACAGTCTTTGCTTCCATCTACACAAAAACGCACGGTGTTCCATCCATTTCGGTGATACCAGATGTGCTAAAACAAATTCAAGACGAATACGGTCCAGAGCCCGCTTTAACTCTTGGTATGAAATTACTGAAAGACTTCAAACAGGTCTCGGCTATATTATTAGCCAACATAAAAGGTGAAGCAGCAAACGTGGCAATCCGCCAGAGGTTAAAAGAGACAGATATAGCAGACCAACCAGCTGAAATTGCCAGAATCATAGAAAAATCCTATGAGGAACTAGGTAGAGATAGTTTAGGTGGAATACCAGTAAAACCGCAACTGACTGAAAGTCCAGAAAAAATATTTTTTAATAATAATTCACCAAAAAAGAACTGGGATGGAAACAAACAATCCAATCCTAAAGAAAAGAAATTCCAGTCCAGAGGAAGGTCTCCTAGGCGAAGGGAGAAATCTCCGAACCAGAAACACAGGTCACCCCAGAGTGACCCCTCTGGGAAAAGATATAACCTTAGAAATAGGGATAATATAAAAAAGCCTGATAGATATCAAGACATTGATATACGTCCCTCTCAATCTTTTCAGAATTCCTCGCAGAAATCGGAAAGAAGAGGACGATCAGAACAAAGAGAAGAGCACGCCAAGTCCAAAGACAAGGAACCTGCTCAACTAAAAAAGAAATTACAATTTCCAAAAAAGAAGGTAGCCAGTATCAAGGTAGTTAACAATGCCGAGAATACTGAGGACACAACTGAAAAACTGAGAGTGGGCTCAGACAATGCTAGACAGTGCAGCAGAAGTGAGCATAGCTCGCAAAGTCCTTATGAATCATCTGGAGACAGTGGACACGAATGAATATCTTCAAGTGGAAACTGCAGACACCAGGGTTAGCAAACCCCACAAGATATACGAGATAACATTACGTATAGAGGGAGATAAGACTAGGAAAATAAGGGGACTATTTTGGGATAATCTCTCCAAGGGCTATGATATCCTTCTAGCTGAAAAAGACTGGCCACCAGAGTTTGTCAGGGAGTGCCCTCATGGCGAAGAAGTAATTATGCCTGCCTTCTCAAATCAAATTCCAATTCATAAAAAATACACACTTGCCAGAAAATGGGCAGTGGCTCTAGCTCCTGCTTTATATAAAAATCACGTAGGATGGGATGAGGACTCCCCTCCTCACAAAATCCAGTTAAAATCACAACCTACTGCACAAAGGCAGTACCCAATTAAGCAAGAAGCTAAAAAACAGGTAAATGAAATACTAGATGAGCTAGAATACCAGGGGGTGATTGAAACTTGCACCTCACAAATGAACAACCCTTTGTTTCCGGTCTCCAAACCAGACAATTCATATCGTCTAGTTTTGGATTACCGACACCTTAACACATGTTGCAAAACTTTTGCAGTGCAAAACTCACACAGTGCTGCACTAATGAATAACATAGTGCGCAAAAAATACAAAACAACCTTGGACATCTCCAATGGATTCTTTTGTCAAAACATAGCACCAGAGAGCAGATATTTAACTGCATTCTCAGTAAATGGCACTCAAAAGCAATTCTGTCGGTTAGCCCAGGGGTACAAGAACAGCCCGGGGGTATTCTCAGCGAGAGTAACAGAATTACTTCAACTATATGATGATGAAGCATTATCTTATGTCGATGACATTTACTTAACAGATGATGACTTGGATACTCACTTGAAAAGAGTGAACACCATAATACTTGGGTTCGCTGCAGAGGGTTACAAATTCAACTTTAAAAAGTCCAGAATTGCCCATCTGACAGTCCTGTTCTTAGGATATGAATTATCAAGTGAAGGCAAAAGCCTGGCTGACAATTTCCTAGAGAAATGTGCCGTACTCCAAGCACCTAGAACACTAAAAAACCTACAGTCGATTCTAGGCTTCCTAAATTTCGGAAGACCATACATTGCAAATTACGCAGAAAGGGTCAAACCCCTTTATGATCTGATAAAACCAGATTTTAAAAGATCCAATTGGACTCAAATACACACAGAAATTTTGAGATCCCTGCAAACAGACATGCTAATTAAAACAAAATTAGAAACACGTGATAACACACGCAATCTTGTGATTCGAGTCATCCCAGGGAGATGCGGATTCACATACCTGACCTCTCATGAGGGAGAAAAGGTACCAATTGCATTTAAATCACACTTGTACACAGAGGCTGAACAGAAATTCAGCAACAAAGAAAAAATTGTTCATGCAGTTCAAACCGCAATAGCTAGAGAAAGAGATCAAGCAGACGGTAGACATATCACAGTCAGAACAGCAAAATCGGCCTTTGAGGCACTAACAACACCGTGTAATTTACCAACAACAGCATTGAATCCGGAATGGATACAATGGGTGAATCCAATCACAACGGACAAAGTGTACTACTACTTTGATCCAGAACTAGAAGAATTAAAAAATCTAGAATATGAAAAAACATATCCTCTGCCAATCGACATTCTGCCTCTACGACATTACGCCTGTGTAATCTATACAGACGGACATGCTCAACCCTCCGTTTGGGGAGAACAGGCATACAACCCCACATGTGAGATTACAAAAGAAGTGTGGCGCGGAGGTAAACTAAAACCTCTATTAACAAAATCACACTCAGTAGAAACTAATTCAGAACAACAAACTGAAATAATAGCATTAAAAATGGCGCTAGATAATGCGGATCGCAAATTCCCGACACTTATAGTGTCCGATTCATATTACTGCGTCAAATCATACAACAAGGATTTGCAGACATGGATTCAAAACGGTTACAAAGATGACACAGACGCACCAATAAAGCAGAAACTGCTCTGGGAACAAATAGCTCTTTTACAAAAAGAACTACCAAAGACTCACGTGACTCACTCACTGAGTCATCAGCGTGATGGCGTTCACGTTGTAGGGAATTCATTGGCTGAAACAGCCGCAGCGGCAGCCACTAAATCGGCTCCCGTAGATCGAAAAAAGCGTACATTAAAATACATTGACTGTGAAACAGTGCTGGCAGTGAAAACGTCATCAAAAGGCGACTGCTCAGCGTTACCGATCAACTATCCACTCAATTATACATACATAATCGATGCAAACTCTGTCCCTTTTGCTCGAATCCCTGGAGTGGGGGATAGGGTGATTCCAAACATGGACAGGAGAAACTTGTTAATCGCAGACGCACACATGGGCGAGGGTCTCAGACACCTTAAACTAAAAGATTCTTTGGAAGAATTACAATCACGGTACTGGTGGCCAGGCATGAGCCTGCGTCATACCATGTTTGTAAAAAACTGCCCAAACTGCAACAGAGATCGCAGTGGGGAAAGAAACGGTTTGATACCTCGTCGTATTACGGCAGATAATATTACCAGTAAAAAGAATGGCTTGCGATTAACATATACAGGCAAGTTCCCACTTATAATGTAAATCACCAGCACTTGGCTGACGTCCGGACTGTTATACAAAGATTTGCGAGTCTAAATGGCATATACGCTAAGCGCATGCTACGTTTGACTATTATTTTCACTCAAGCCCTCCAGCCTGGGGGGAAACATGGTCAAATGAGCACAGTCCAGCGGGAATCTTCTCACTTCCTTCCTGAGGGTACGGGACGGTGTAAAGAAAAAACCAAGGCATAAAGCAATCTATAACGGAAAGGATATTAGGTTCGGGAGCTGGGTGGGTCAAACATCTAATAAGTGTCCAACGTAGTCTCAATAACTTGCCAAGAAATTCTCTGAAGGGATTCAGTGCGTACGAATTATTATTTGGAACTAGGATGATGATCTCTGACATTGATAGTCAGACTTCAGTGGTGAAAGAAAAAACCTTTGATATCAAAGACCGTTTGGCTATTTTGCAGGACTTAAACAAAACAAGAAAAGACCTGAGCAACATAAAGTTGAAACAACAGCCAACAACCACTGAAGAACCACCACCTGTCCCAGCAAGACCTGTCTGGATTCCAAAAGTCGGGGATCTAGTCAGGGAAAAGATCGCGGTAAAGAAGGAATTTGGGCCTTCTTACAGAAAAGCAGTTCCTGTCTTGTCTGTCAACGGGACAAGATCAGTTGTACTACCGCCACTTGCTGGTAAAAAGGAGAACCGAGTTGTATCCATCGACCTGGTAAAACCACAACATGTGGCCGATAACAAACAGTAGGCCAAGTGGACTCCCAATAAGTAGCAGAACACCAAGGTTTGCTACCAGTACAGAGGTCCTAACGAAGAGGCTCATCACATTCGAAACGCCTACAGAAGAACAACAAGGACTATGCAACAATGCAATAGAACTCAGACCTCTGAAAACCCAAATAAAAACATTTAGCAGAGACACACCAATCTATAATGAAGTACCAAGTGACAATGCAAGAAACAAAAATCCTGAAACAATTGGAACAATTGACAGAACTGCATCCGGCTACTTCATTAACTTCGATGATTCCTCTGAGGGCTTCAGCGAATCAAAGACACAGCCATCATCAAAAACCTTTAAAGACAAAGCTAAGGAACTTTTGAAACAACTGAAAGAAACATATCTGATTTCTCCATGGATTGAATTTTGGGTGGGTTTTGGTGCATTTATCCTCATACTTTGGCTCATCATGGTACTTACTTTGGGACGCTTCATTGAGGGAAAATATGCTAAAATGGACACAGCAAGTCAGAAAATCAACTTGATCCTCAAACCACACACATCTTCACACGTCGAGAAAAGAGAACTTTCTTCAGCCAACTTCACAGCCAATCCAATACCTGGTGGGGTAGCCTGGGACAACACTGACTATGAAATGTTTGGTCCGGTCGAGATCCTGAAATATCCACACCAAATTAAGATCTCATTGAGTGACTTTGCAAAACCAAACTCATTTGCTGATGATTGGGACTTCGAAAGCATTAATAACATGATGTCTGACTTAATAATGTCTGCTAAATTTACCAAACATGATTATTTGCAGGGTTCTACAAATTATGACAGTATGTATTGCTATAACCACTATGGTAACCACTTTCTACATAGATCTGCACAACCTAGAAATGTTTTTAATAATAATCAATGGGAACATTGTGCAACACCTCCAAAAGGGAGCTCAAGAACCGTTTATGACAAATATTCATACTTTTCAGGTTTTAACACAAGTAATGCTGAAGCATTTTATTTTAAATTGTCAAACAAGACAGGAACAAAAACCATGATAACCAACACAAAATTGTTATATTCAGACTCATTTTTCGAACAAATGAATACTTTTGGTTTTGATTATTGGGACAAAAATGTTGAATTGAAAAGTGTTTGGGGTACAAAAGAATGGCAAGTACAGGGTATAGAAGCTTTGTTTAGAGCCTGCATGATCCCAGAACAAATGATATTTTTAAATGACACTGTTCAACAAACCACCTGTCTTGGCTTAGCCAAAATCAAAGATTTAAATAAACCGTCTATTCCAAAGCCAATAATGTTTAGCAATAACTCTGATACAGATGAAGAGATAGACGTAAACCATATATTAAACCAAAACAGAACACATCCTGATTGGAAACAGTGGTTGATCTGGCCCACAGATACTAATAACTGTCAAGACAGATTCCTGAACAAAACACAAGGTTTCAAAATGACCAGGCCAGACCCTAGATATCCCCAAAGACATCACCCAGGGATAATTACCACCTACAGTGTGGGCAAATTATGCCTTCAATGGCTACAAACTTCCACACTGCCTGAAATTAAGCAACACCTAACTTTACTTACTGATGGTGCTGACTTGCGTGATTTCACTTTGGGACCACGCAAACAGCGTCAAAAGCGTTTCATAGCAGCCTCTGTATATGCAGCATACAATGAGGCCTGGAAGGTTACTCAAATTGAAACAGCAGAGAGAATACGGGAAATTGACCGCATCAATTTGGAAAAATCACTTTCTGTAGTGGACAATGGGTTAATGACTCTGTCCTCCAGAATTTTTTCATTGGACAGCATTGTGTCTTCAGCAATCGATATATTATCGCAAGACTTACTGTTATTACAACATGGTCAGTCACAATTGCGTTCTATTGTACAGCTTGGCTGGACGTTACAAAATCTGCGTTCAGGCTATGTGCCTTGGCGTCTAATCAACACAACGTCACTATTCCAAATCTTTAACCTTACTGATAGACAAATCGGTATGGCGCAAAAGGGTGCTGATTATACAATCTTGAGCATTGAAAAACTAGAAAGATTACCAATGACAATGTCAGAACGACCTGTCAGTGAATGGATAATACACGGAATCATAAATATTCCAATCTCAACCTTCAGGTTTCAATACTGCCAAAAATATATACAGGCTGGCATGTACGAGAAATTGGGAAAGGGGTACCTTAAAACAACATGGAACCTGCCCTATTCACATGCATGTGTCAGTAATAAAGGCCAGAAAGTGTTTCTTAGTGGCAACAATTGTGCGATGTCACTAAGCGGCACGCTTCTGTGTAACGGAATTAGTTTGCATGGAGCCTGTGAAGGGAATTCATACAACCTTTCATGTCACCAGCAAGGCGCACCTGCAACAGAAATAGAACCATTCTTTCAAAGACTCTATAATGGGAGTTACATTCTTATTGTAGACCGCAGATGTTGTAGTCTTATGCCCGGGACTCCTTATCTAGTAACTACTACTGCGAAGGTCAAGTGCTGTGGACGCACATTGTTCCCCAGCTCCTTCCCAGACAGGGAGGCAAGGGCATGGCCCGATTTGAAAATTACTTCTATTCGAATAGATACTTTAAGCAGAATGAAAACAGTCCTTCTTCAGACGCCTACCAGGCTCTCGTCATCAAAAGAAACGTATGATCTACAAGTCGCAAGGACGACTGCAGAGATACATACATTATTATCAACTAATTCCCCCGTACATTTCGCGGAAATCCTAAGTGAAATCTTAAATATTTCTGATACCAATGGGATCTCAGGGGTATTTAAGACAGTATTTTCGATGGCATTAACACCATTCAAAGCCATACTGGGTATTTTTCCAGATTTCGTCCATTCGATTTTTGGCGGACTTCCCCTGATCCTGGGACTAATTGCAGGAATCCTATTCTTAGTCCTAATTTTTCGTTATGGCAACCCATGTCACAGACAAAACTCTTGCGACAAGGGAAGAAACAATCCTAGCCATTGGATACCGGGACCGGATATCAAAAATCCTGGGACTCTCCCGGCTTAGAGACCTGAACATGACTTGGTTTCTATCATTTCGACCAATGTGGCAAAGATGTGTTTTACCTGTATTGAGGTGTCTGCTATGCGGAGAAGAATGCGTGTTAGACACCTGTCTGACGCTACAATCGGATGCGCCGATGGATGCAGAAACATTGTTGAGCCCGATTAAGGTTCATGCTTTGTGCTGCCCTCAAAGGCTACCAATCCGGATGACGGCATTCGTGGAAGCTTCACCACTACGATTGATGGGTAGTGAAGTTCAAGATGAAAGCAGCATCGAACAGGTACGACCTTCTGTCAGTAATGCAAATCAGAATGTCAATGGAGACAATCATGCGCAAGAATGCATGATCACACCTATTTCCGAGTTAGTGGAACTTTCCCAGGAAGCTGTTGACAGTTTTTTCAAAAGCCTAAATGATATGATGTTCTCACCCGAACAGAAATAGAGATTTTTGAGCAAGCTCGCACACGGCGTTCCCTGAATTCGGCCTTCAACTTTAAAAATAAAGTCACATGAACATTTTTCACTCCAGTTCACGGACAGCAGTTTTTCCAGCAGCCCCAAATATTTTTGCATATTTTTCGGGACACTATCTTCTGCTTAAAGTAAGAACTATTCTTAGAGAACTAAGGTTTCTAAATTTTAGATAACTTATAGACATTAGCTGCCCGCTGGCATGTTCATAAAGATATTTTATTCTGTGATGGAATGGTCTCGAAACTTTTTTCTGTCAGAAACCATTTCATGTGTAATTCTCATATACCAAATAAGCAATAATGTATACAAATGCAGTTACTTTGGCATTTATTCTACAGCTTGAGTGCATACCATATATATATGTCTGCAAAAAATGTTTTCAGTATATTTGAAAATTTCGAAATGCATTTATGTATTTTGGGGTGGTAAGGTATACACACTACTCTATAGTATGTTGTACTATGTTATACTATGCCTAGATTAGTAAATATGTCCATAGTTAGCGTGGAGTGGGTGTCATGTATTCCTATCGGTTCTGAATCGATCCCCCTATTCCTGACCCTATTTTAGTTCAACAAACCAACAAGTTAACTAGCAGTCAGCCCATGAGGCAGAAAACCCCCATGATGCAGATACCGTTATCTGACGCAGTCACACTACGGCACAGGAACGTGTTATCTGATTAGGTCATAACGCTTGCGATCTAATTAGACAAGCGATATTCCTCCAGCCCCTGATAAGGCATACGGAGTTCTCATAACAAATCAAACCTATGACAACCTGGGCAAAACCCTGCGGCCATTGTTTTGATTTCACCGAGAACTTTAGTAAAAGAATGTGCTAACGAGCAAATCGTATGACATCTTTATTGACGTATCTATGTCCATCCTTACGTCAATCTCGGCACCTTAAAGGTATAAATATTACCGATCTTGCCATATGCAAACACACGCGTGGTGACGAGACGGAGCAGCCATACTTGCCGAAGCCAAGAGCAGAGCAGACCCCGCTGGCAGCAGCCCCGCCTTCCTGACGCGCTGAGACGCGCTGCTTTCTCCTGCCGAGAATCCAGCACCGGCGTTTCTGGGTAGCCCTCGCAGGCAGCCTGGAATATCGAGACCAGAGAGAGAGATACCATTCCTCATTCATCCTAACTTCCAGGTACAGAACTGAATAACCCCTCACAGAGAATTCTTTAGTTATTCACTTGGCAAAAACAAACTTAACTTAAACTGTAACTTTCTATTCCCGCCCACGTATTAGGCTTAGGTCAGGTACACGGGGTAAGCGTATCTAGAAACACCAGTTGAGTACGTTTAGTCAAATGTATATGTGTATGTAAATATATTTTATTCATTTTAAACATCATATGGCTTAGAAACCATATCAATGTTTTTACAGTATTACTTTATACTATTGCTTTTAATGTATGCACTTTACTTAACTATAAGTATTGCAATAATATCGATCCATTTCTCTTGTATGAGAAAAGAGACTGATCAATAAATAACACCTTTTTATTGAACACGCCCGTCTCTTCCTTTTCTCTACATTCTGATGAGACTAAGAATGCACGTACTGACTGAGTAAAATAAATTGCCTTTTGTTCACACGACTCTCGAGATTGACTCTTGATTAGGGGAGAGCAAAGTTGTCATGTTCTATGGTTGTCAGAAACTAAATCCCTTCTTGTCTAATCAGGAAAGTTAATTCCTCCTTGAACATTCGAGAAAGTTTCTAGCGAACTCTGAGCTACGCTGGCAAACCCAAAACTTTAAGTCTAGTATCGACAGTAGTAGACCTAGTTAACGTCTGGCCTAGGCCTTTACTGCTGTAGGTATTATTCCAATGCGCAGAGCCTATTGGGAAGATAGGAACTACACTACAATTTAGTAACAACTTCCACCTGTTTGACCCTTTCGGATATTTTGTGGAGGTCCGCCCGGATCAGGGTGACTTCGGTTGCTGTAGCCCCCACTGTCGCTTGCACCTGTGCCAGTGCCGCTAAGACATCTTCAATAGTGGCCTTCTTGGCCCCCTCCATCTCTGTCATTTTCCCGGCCGTCTTGGGTTGTTCCTGGGGTGGAGAGTGCCTTTCGTATGCGAATTTATCAAGCTTGGCCTGGGTGGCATTTTGTCGGGGGCCTCTGTGCGTCATTCTCTGGAGCGTGTCCTGGGCAGGGCAGCCCGATTATGCCTCGAATAGTATGGCCCGTTCTGTGGGTATATGGCAAGTCCTTTCGTGTCCGTGACTGCTGGCCCCGTCCACCGCTTCCAACCCGGGTAATGCAGGGCGCTACGTTCACCACAGCAATTGGCGCTATTTCTCTCCTCACCTCTGATCAAGGCCCGTTGTTCACAGCTCCTGCGGCTAGTGGGGCTTAGTGGATCCGAACAGGTTCTTGTGTGTGATCCAGAGTGCCGTTTATATGAGGTGTACCCCCTGGCGTGTGTACCGCCGACGGATTCAGTGCCCTGGATAGAGTCTTAGTAGGAAGGGAAGGGGGGGGGGAGAATGCTCGTCCCCCGCCGTTCGCGGCCTCTGTCGGTCGTCCACCGCCAAGGGTGCGATATTTGATGCAGCGGAGCCTTTTGCGAGCACCCGCGATCCCGGCCCGGCCCCCGCCAAGCTGGGTCCGCTGCCGCAGGGCCGTGACGCACGTTTGGCGTTAAGAAATGGCGGCGCTGTTTTTTCTGGCCTGCGGCGTAGGCGGAGGTCCTGGGTCCGTTATTGTTGCCCCCTCGGTCGGTGCCGGGGGTCGCGGGGCTCCGCCCGCCTCACTGGATTCCCTGGGTGAAGGCTGCGTATAACTCGGCAACTTTCCCAATGAGCCTGCACTTCCGGCTAGGTGCGGCCGGGGAGAGTCAATTTCCGGTCGGGCTACAGGGTTACCACAGCTCCGCTGCCTCCCGGCTGTTGTCAGGCCCCTCTTCTCCTCAGGCTGTGTCTGTTCTCCGAGTCTGCCGCCTCACCGGTTTTGTTTCAAAAGTACAGCGCTGAATACTGCAGGGACTCCGGGACCATTCCACCCCTTCTGCCACTCTCGATTACAGGATTAATGTTCCGGATGAGTGCGGGAAGCCATCACCGCTCGGGAGCCTCTCTAGTCTGTGGCCGCCATCGTCGAGCGCTAGCCACGCCCCGATCACTGGAATATTTGTGTTCCTTGGGCAATAGTGTTGTGCTGCCCTATTGGATATATGACCTAAAGAGCCTCATACTTCTCCTTCCCTAAAGGCGGCGTATAGCATTGGCACTACTGGAAGGGCAGCAGTGTTGTAGAACTTTCCAGGGAAGCCATCCTCCCCTGGAGATTTGGAAGTAGGCAGGCATGATATAAATGTCTGTATTTCTTCTAGACTAGTTTCCCCATCGAGCAGACCCCTGCTCTCAGGAGATGGAGTGCGGACAACTCTTTTAGGAATCATTTTTATCTGTCCTTCATTATTCAGGTTGGTGTTCTACAGATTCTCTTAGGATGCAAAAGCCTCCATTACATCCAAGGTGTGGGTCATTAATATAAAGCTTGGATAGCCAACTGTGCTTCTCTTTGTAGTTGGACCACCAGCATTCTGCCCATTTCCCTAATCCCCTCGCTACCAGGCTCCTTATCCCTCCCAACCTACCTCTCAGTCATCCTATCCTTGGGTGAATAGGACCACCTTTTATCCCCCGCTCACAGCCTCTGTTTTGTTTCTTCCTTTTCTCTTCACTCCGATCAAGAGATTCAACAGGATGATTTCCAAACTTGCTACCCCAGCTTTGAAGTCTCTCCTGTTCTCCATGTGCCTCCTGTAATTGCATCACTGGAAATGCACAGAGATCACCAGAGGGAAGGCTTTCTCTCCACTTACGCTATTACGTTTTAAACATACAATACTCTTAGATGATTTATTTTGTTTACCGTCACTATGCCATAAGTACTTACTTCTAGTGGAGGTGCTTTCACTCTATTTGCTTTCTTGACAGGACGTTCGAGGCATGTGGGCTGCTGAATTCATATCTATAGCATAGATCGCCGCCTAGTGTTGGGTCCGGATGATTGCACATTGTTGTCCTGGAAGAGTCTTCGAAGTATCACGAGATAGGTGGCTCCTCCCCTGGACTACAGTGCGCATGGGCATCGACTCCATCCCCAGATTGTTTTTTTCCGCCATTGGGTTCGGATGTGCTTTCGTTCTCTCCAGTTCGGAATCGACAATATTCTCGAGGCCAGAAGGCCTTTTTCTCTTATCGTCGGTATTGTTTGCGTTCGGTGCCCGGTTCTGTTCGGACTCGCCTCCCGAGTTCGACTTCCAGGGAGTCGCGTGACTCTTTGGTGCTCGAGGCCCAGTCGGCGCAGCAAGACTCTCGACGATGGAACGGAGCCCGTTCAAGAAGTGTCCCGTGTGCGGATCGAAGTACCCACACATCGACGTCCACCCGGTGTGTAACAAGTGCCTGTCGCCGGACCACGATGAAGCCAACTGTATGGCTTGTTCCCGATTTCGTTCGAAGAAAACGATTCGGCTTCGGCGCGTGGCGCGCATGGAGGCCCGGCAGTCGGCCCTGGCACCAGTGGACATCTTCGACAGCGAGGAAGCAGACGAACACGACGTTCAGCTGCAGATTTCACCTCCAGCGGAAGAAGTCGACTACGACTATCAAGTGGATGTCGAAGGCCTACCCGTACAAGAAGTCGTCGACGAGGTAGGAGACGACGATGAGGCCTATGGGGCCATGGAAGATAGCTCAGAGGACTAGCTATGCCCCGTTTGAACACTTACGAAGGCTCAGGTCGAGGGATCGCCTATCGGCCTTACCCAAGACCTTCTACCGAAATCCACGGCCCCGCCTCCCGGCCCGGCAAGGACACTTCGACGGAGCCGCCATTACCGAAAACGAAACCGAAAGTGAAACCTTCGGTGTCCACACTGCCTAAAGTGGTTCAGGCGACTTCGAAACCGAAACCTTCCGCTCCACCGTCGACACCCTCGTCTTCCGAGGTGTCAGGACAGCCCAAGCCAAAAAAGCCTGTCGAGCTGTCAAAATCGGTGAAATCCGTCCAGCCGAAGCACGCCAAAGGCGTCGAGCAGAAGCCCAAGAAAGCCGTCCAGACTCCGTCGAGCAAGGGCGTCGAGCCGAAGTCCGGGTCGGGCGTCGAGCCGGTGCCAAGCAAGAGCGCTGAGCCAAGGGCCAAAAAGGGCGTCGAGCCGAAGACCAGCAAGGGCATCGAGCCAAAGATTGGTGCCCCTAAAGCGGTTGCCCAGGACGCCAACACGGTCAAGCCTCGGACCGAACAGCCCAAGTCATCGACGCTCGAGTCTTCACACGTTGCTGGACCGAGGTCGTCTGTCATATCGGCAAAGCCGTCCGCTTCCTTCACAAAACAGGTCTCGGACTCCCTCAAGCGTATCAGGGACAAGGCTTCGGCAGAAGACCCCAAAACGCCTTCTGCACCGAAGCAGTCGGTCCCCACCTCCAAGTCATCGACGCCTCTCCTCTTCACGTTGCCGCCGAAGGCCTTCGCACCACGGGTGGCGCCCGAAGCGAAATCGCAGAGTGCTGCGGGGTCGAAGCCTACTCTCCTGGCTGGGGGCTTGACGCATCGTCCACCATTGATGGAGGAACAGTCGGAACGTTTCATCGATGCCGACACTGGGAAGCTTACGCTTTACAAGCGGAAAATTACGGCGACGACGCCTTTGGAGTCGTATACCATTCCTTTGAAGCGCAAAAGGCCTGCTTCTGATTCACCGGTCTTGGTCGAACCACTGACTCCTCGGACTCAAAGAGTTGCCACGCCCTCGCCAACCTATTCCGATGCCGAGGATGCTGGGAATCAAGATGAGGAATACAACTTCCCGGCCCACACAGATCCTGATGCACAACAGGACGCATGGGTGGACACAGGTGACCAGGGGGATCAGCAACCCACCCTTGACCCTCAGATGTACAATATCAAAACATCTCCCACTGAGGATTCTGCGGCCTTCAATGCCTTGATTGAAAGGGCAGCTAAGAATCACGACGTTGAACTACATGCTGACCCTGTGGAGGTGGACTTCCTCTTTGACACTTTTTCAGCAGCTGAAAAGACTGTGAAAACCCTCCCGATGCTGAAGGGGGTCCTCCAACATGCTGCGGACATTTTCAAAGAGCCCACACAGGCAAGTGTGGTCAACCCTAGAATTGAGAAAAAGTACAGACCGGCACCTGGCGATCCCACCTACATCAAGGGCCAGTTGCCATTGGACTCCCTGGTCATGTCTAATGCCCGCAAGAGGGCGAATTCGCAAACCACTGGTGAAGCTCCTCCCCCGGACAAAGAGTCCAAAGTGCTAGAAGCATCGGGAAAGAGAGTAGCAGCTCAGGCGGCCAATATCTGGCGTATCTCTAACACGCAGGCGCTCTTGGCACGATACGACAGGGCACACTACGACACACTAGAGACCCTGTTGCAACATCTCCCAGACCAATATAAGGAGGCTGCGGAGATGCTTATCCAGGAAGGGAAGCTCATCTCCAACGCTTTAATTAAGTGTGCACTAGACGTTGCGGACACTGCAGCCAGGGCAATTAACACCAGTGTGATGTTAAGACGACAAGCATGGCTCAGAATCTCTGGATTTAAGCCTGAGATCCAAACTACCATCCTCAACCAGCCAGTTAACCCTGACAGATTATTTGGTCCTGAGGTGGATACCACCTTGGAAAAAATAAAAAAGGATACCGAGACTGCCAAGTCCATGGGAGCTCTCCAATCCCAACAGTTTCGGGGGAGCACTTTTCGTCGCTCAGGCAATAGGGGTGTTTCCAGAGGCCGAATGTCCCAGCAAACACAATTCAATAAAGGTGGGGCGCAATCCTCTTACCCCAAACAAAATCGAGGAGGTTATCGGGGCAACAACGCCAAGGGCAGAGGCAGGGGCAACAACAACTCCCGTTCCTCCGCCTCCAACAAACAGTGACGCCCTGTCACTGCCCCCCGACCATTCCACACCGGTCGGGGGGAGACTCCAGCAGTTCCTGCCAGTCTGGACATCCATCACCACAGACAGGTGGGTCAGGAAACTTATCCAGTTTGGTTATTGTTTGGAGCTCACATCCACTCCACCCAACATACCACCAAAACACCGTCCTATGTCCACAGAGCATTTGAACTTATTGCAGCAGGAGGTTCTTGTCATGCTGCAAAAGGGCGCTATAGAGCTCGTGCCAGTGGAGGAGGAAGGCACAGGGGTGTACTCCCTGTACTTCTTGATCCCAAAGAAGGACGGGTCCCTCGGGCCTATTCTCGACCTACGGCCCCTAAACCAATACATTCTCTCGGAACACTTCCACATGCTAACGCTGCAGCAAGTTCTTCCGTTACTCACTCAGGGGGACTTCCTCGCAACCTTGGACCTCAAGGATGCTTACTTCCACATTCCACTCCATCCATCCCACAAAAAATACCTCAGATTCACCATTCAAAATCGGCATTATCAATTCAAGGTCCTTCCTTTCGGAGTGACCACGGCCCCCAGGGTGTTCACGAAATGTCTAGCGACAGTGGCGGCGCACCTCAGGAGACAACACATCCATGTCTACCCTTATCTGGACGACTGGCTGGTTCAGGCAAAGTCGGCCCAGCAGTGCGCCGCCGACATGTCCCACACCATTCACCTTCTTCACAGTCTAGGCTTCTCCCTAAACTATCCCAAGTCGCACCTTCAGCCGGCCCATGTGCGGCAATATCTAGGTGCAACAATCAATACTCTGGCAGCCACGGCTCAGCCAACTTCAGCGCGAATCAACAACATCCAGTCGCTAATCCAACAGTTCAAACCGCAACACTCGCTTCCTGCGAGAGTGTTCATGCAGTTGATAGGCATGATGGCCTCCTGCATTTTCATAGTCCCGCACGCGAGGTTACATATGTGTCCGCTCCAGGAATGCTTAGCGCATCAGTGGAATCAGGCTCAGGGACAGCTGAAAGACCTAGTGTTGGTCACCGGTCGGGCATACAACTCTCTGCATTGGTGGAATCCACACAACCTTTGCAAGGGCCGACCGTTCCAAGAGCCTGTCCCACAGATCATCCTGACGGCGGACGCGTCTCTCCAGGGATAGGGAGCTCATGTACTCCACTACACAGTGAAGGGACTATGGACAATTCAGCAAAAGAAGATGCACATCAACTACCTAGAACTGATGGCAATCTGCATGGCACTGAAAGCATTCAAAGTACATCTGTGCAACAAGGTCGTGTTGATCCGGACGGACAACATGACAGCCATGTACTACATCCAGAAGCAGGGAGGTACACACTCTCCACAGTTGTCTCATCTGGCTCAGAGCATGTGGAAGTGGGCCATTCAGAGGAACATCTTCCTCATGGCGGAACACCTCCCGGGCACAGACAATCAAATGGCGGACCTGCTCAGCAGGTACAGCCACCAGATGCACGAGTGGGAGATACATCCATCAGTACTCCGCCCGTACTTCCAGCAGTGGGGTCATCCACAGATAGACCTGTTCGCCACAAGGGAAAACGCAAAATGCCAAAGCTTTGCCGCCAGGTTCCCTCACCCACAGTCGCAAGGCAATGCGATATGGATGAACTGGTCAGGCAGATTTGCGTACGCTTTTCCCCCAGCACCTCTCATACCGCTGGTGGCAAGAAAGCTAAGGCAACACTCGATGACACTCATCCTGGTTGCTCCAACGTGGGCACGCCAGCCATGGTACACCACGTTTCTAGAACTCTCCGTGGTACCACATCAAAGGCTACACCTCACGCCCAAGCTTTTGACGCAGAGCCATGGCGACATTTAGCATCCAGATCCGCAACCGCTCAACCTGGCGATCTGGCTCCTGAAGTCTTAGAGTTTGGCTACCTTGACTTGCCTCCTGAATGCATGGATATCATACGGGAGGCAAGAAAGCCCACCACCAGAGCCTGCTATGCAGCAAAATGGAAGCGGTTTGTCATTTACTGCGCGACACACAACATCAACCCGCTAGATGCATCCACTGCCAACATCATCTGCTATTTGTTACATCTTTACAAATGCAATCTAGCATACGCTTCCATCAGGATACACTTATCCGCCATAGCGGCTTATCTCCAGAACAGGCAGCACCTCTCCGTTTTCAGAGTGCCTGCCATTAAAGCCTTCCTAGAGGGCCTAAAGCGGGTCATCCCTCCCAGGACCCCGCCAGCTCCTGTATGGAACCTCAATGTGGTCCTCACCAGGTTGATGGGCCCACCTTTTGAGCCTCTACATTCATGTGAGATTCAGTTCTTAACATGGAAAGTGGCTTTTCTCATTGCCATTACGTCTCTGCGACGTGTTAGTGAGCTACAGGTGCTCACTGTACAAGAGCCATTCATTCAAATTCACTCCAACAGGGTGGTGCTGCGCACTAACCCTAAATTTCTTCCTAAAGTGGTTTCGCAGTTCCATGTCAATCAGACCATTGAACTGCCCGCATTCTTTCAAAACCCAGAAACAGTTGCCGAAAGAATGCTCCACACTCTTGAAGTCAAACGAGCCTTGATGTACTACATCGATAGGACCAAAGACTTTAGGAAAACACAACAACTCTTTGTTGCCTTCTCAGCCCAGCACAAAGGCAACCCCATTTCCAAAGCAGGTATAGCCAGGTGGGTCGTTAAGTGCATTCAGATTTGCTATCACAAGGCTAAGCGCACTTTAACGGTCCCTCCAAGAGGCCACTCCACCCGAAAGTTGGGGGCCTCTATGGCTTTCCTTGGTAATATCCCTTTGGAAGATATTTGTAGAGCAGCCACATGGTCTACACCACACACATTTACTAAACATTACTGTGTAGATGTGCACTCCAAGCAGCAGGCAGCTGTAGGGCAGGCTGTTCTTAAAACGCTTTTTCAGACTTCTGCAGCTGGCACAGGCGGCCGCCGTTAATGGAGGGACTGCTATGTATTCTATGCTATAGATATGAATACAGCAGCCCACATGCCTCGAACTGAATATGCTACTTACCAGTATGCATCTGTTCTTGGCATGTAGGGCTGCTGACATTCATATCGCCCGCCCTCCTCCCCCGGCGCCTGTAGCGGCTGCAGACTTTTTAACACTTACTCTTAGCATGGCCATCGCTTACACTATTACACTCCATCTTTGCCACAATGGCTAAAAACAATCTGGGGATGGAGTCGATGCCCATGCGCACTGTAGTCCAGGGGAGGAGCCACCTATCTCGTGATACTTCGAAGACTCTTCCAGGACAACAATGTGCAATCATCCGGACCCAACACTAGGCGGCGATCTATGCTATAGATATGAATGTCAGCAGCCCTACATGCCAAGAACAGATGCATACTGGTAAATAGCATATTCAATATGGCGGAGGTGTTGGTCCTATATTTGTACCATCAGCATCAATTCCTTATGCTCCAAAAGTTAAAAAGTTTGACAGTGGCACATGTTCAGCTCAACAGCCACCTGTGTTTGGTAGACTTTGCAAGATGATTGCAAAATGTACACTACTTGAGTGTAACTCTGTAATAATACAATAAACAAAAATGTGGCTTTGCAATGTGTATGTATTCTCTTCCCCTGTATCTGAATGTAGTCATGTGTGTGCCTCCCAATTAAAAGGCCGCCTTCATCCAAATGTTAATTGTTACCTCTATCTAGCACTGCATGATAAGGGCTCTTCTGAGGATTAGGTCACACCCAGCCAGCTTTTATTCATTCCGACTTCCTTGAATTTTGATTTCCTTATAAATTATTCAAAATTTCTGCTAATTGCATCCGTCATGATTTTAATTTATGACTTTGTTGAGTACACGTACACCTATTTGTCAAGGGCTTTCTCTCGTCAACAAATAATATCTCCCTTTATACGGATTGCACATCTTTGTCAGAATTGATTTTGGGCCTTCTGGACTGTGTGCATAGGGATAGATAATCATGCATGACTCAAAGTTCTCCCTGTCCAGTCCATTCCAACTCCATCTGGCAGAGCACTGGTACTAGTCCCAAAACCTCTAATCCCAACTCAATTAAGTACAGCTAAATAATGTGCTGCCTGGTGGATTCTAGGCTTGCGCCTCCTGATCTGTGGTTTGCAGCTTCTTCTGCCTTCCTGAACTCCCAGTATAATAAAGCCTCTTCCAACCTAGTTTGGGGAGAATATCTGGAGGTCCTTCTTTGTGCTCTGTGAAATAAGTCTGATTCATCGCTCCATGTAACATGATGATGCTGTCCTTGAGAGTCTTCCATCAATGATCATCCAGAGGATGTGTGCATGATGTATTCAGATGATAGAACAGTGCTATCAAATGGGGCTGCACTTTCCTCTTTCTGTCACAGATTGCACTAACGTTCTGGTGGGCTTTGGATGTATGACATTGGCAGGGTATTAATTCTGAATGCTGTCCCAAAAGTTGGTGCTGCACTCCCCTTTCCTCCAAGAGGGTGACTTCAGATAGGTGTGCCTTTTATTTGTTTAGCTTTCTAACAACCCAATGCAACTTGAATGCTAGAGCTTTCTTCATTGGTTGGTAGAGCCAAACGATTGGGGCCAATCGCTTAATGATCAACTTGTTGAGTAAGTTCCTTTATATCCCCACCCACCCGCACTCTTTGGTATTGAGGGTCCTTCAAAAATTCAAGGGCATTGACAGTTGCGGAACCTGTCTCATACCTGTGTCCTGGATGGTGTCACTTTGACCTGGGCTTGCATATCTAGTAATTTACTCAACCATTAACAATCGTCATGTCTATTTTTAATGTACCTGACTGATGCGGTGTTGAATTTGATATATCTAAGGTCTACCTGCTGGTGATTTGTGCCTACATGAGTTGATCAAGGGCACAATCTTTTAATCCTCAGCAAAGCCATACAGTAGCGTCTCAGCTACTCCTCCCTTTCTCCCAATCAGATAACCTGCAGTGCCAATGTTGTGCTCTTACATCTATGACTAAACTCTGAAACATAACATTCAGCGAGTGAGACTTTAGTTCCCATCTCTTCCTTGAGGGGCATTAATGATATTTAGGCTGTTTGCATATCTGAGTCTTTCATCCAGACAGGGTGACCATTTGTGTCTACTCTTATTTTGCGCCAATTGTGCTGAGATAGTTTCCCCTCAGTGAAACAAATTATATTCCTGTATTTTCTTTGTCTTTATACCAGACATGTCTGGCAAGCATTGTAGTTCTATCTGGGCAGAACCAGAGAGTTCCAGTCATCAGATGAACATTTCACCTCATACGGCGGTGCCTGTCCGATCAGCGACCTCTGAGGCTGCATGGCAAAATGAATACACCTGTACCCAGTATTTGCCTTTTTCATATGTGTCTCTGCCAGCTAGTGTCAATGCACAGAGAAAGGTTATTGACCAGGTCTCCTTATTTACTCTTGGATCAGGAATAACCTTTGGAATCCTGATGTTTTGCATGAAAGGGTGACGATACCAGCATGATATGCGGCAAGCTTGATCATTCGTCTTCTACCAACCTTTCTGCACCTCCTCCTCACATGCACAGGATGTTATTCTGGCTACGGATTTCAGAATGACTCAAGTAGGGCTTTCCAAACGTCAGATCCTCGTCATTGCGAGCATAGCAAGTGTGAGGTAGGGGTCGGATGTATATCCCTCCTCAGAGTTGGCCCCTCGCGCCTGGAATAGTAGGCCCGATCTCTTTAAGAGGTGGCATGGGTTCTGCTCATGCCGCCAGCTGTAACTGCAGTTACAGCTTTTTTTGCTCATTTTGCCTAAATGTAGAGAAGTAGGCAGAATTCCCCCCTTTGAAAAGCTGCATAGGTTCTGCACCTAAAAAGCACAAATGGAAACAATTAAACTAATATGCTCAAGACGTAGTTTTTAGCTTTTCACACCTAAATAAGGTATTCAGGAAACACAATGCCTCCTAAGTCTGATAGCGATGAACAGAAACAGTGCAGCCTGGATTACTGGTTCTGGTCTAAAGTGATTCCTTTGTTTAGGTGTAAAACGCTGAGTACCATATTTTTAAGTTATTTTAATTGGTTTTATTTGTGCTTTGTAGATGCTTTGAAGGAAGCGAAAACATCAAAGCACTGGTCAGCTTTAAAAGACATGTAAGCATCCAGCAGTGCACATCGGACTGAACACCCCTCGTGTCTGGAGCATGGCACGGATATACTATATATTCGCCTATCCTATTGCTCACCAGACAGAGTGCGACCGTCCAGTGCAGCACATTAAACTGAAGAGCTCACATTCTCCAGCTGAAACAAAGATTAAAGACGCCATAGAGATGTCAGTGCAAGGCCTGGACTGTCCAACTACAGGGCAAAGGGCGCGCTACTCACCCGGTATGTACCCAGCAGGGCTCGGAGACCGACTGGAACACTGAGCCCAAACTACAAATTGTGACAGTTTGACTCTGACTCGTATCTGAGGGTGAAACCTCGGACTCGGGTACTTCACCCAAACTCCAGCGCTCCGAGGCTCTACTGTGGATAGAAGGAGATCCCTGCACGTGCCAGAACCGTGACACAGCTTGACATCGTGTCAAGTGGGAGGTGCCTCTCGGAGAGCTTGGTGTGGCCCCCCTGCTCCTTTTCAGGCACTAATGTTTTCAACACGATCACCGAGGCCCTCGTTTTGAGTGACCCGGGAAATGCGCCCGCACAACGCCGCATTTCCAATAGCTGGGATGTCATTAACTTTGAGGATGGAAACAAATCCTGCCCTTTATGAGCTGAACCACGAGGGTCTGGTAAGAAATGTGGAATTAACGGAAGAACCCGTAATTTGAGGTCCGACTCTTATTTCCCCCCAGACTTTCACACAGGGATTTCAGTGTGAAAATAAAGTGAGCTGCAGTGTTGCAAAGTATCTCCTCATTCTGAAGGCGCTGGGGACGTTTGTGACCGGCCCTTGGGGATTACGCAGCCGTCTTTAGTGTCCCAGAATAATGCACGGTCCAGCCAAAAAGGTCTAAACTTGTGTTTGCGTAAGAGTCCCTCTTACCCTAACCCTGTGCTGCCTTTGATACTCTTTGATCATTCGTTCCTCACTTGGGGTGGGGGAGAACAGGACAGCCATGACATAGGGACAGGAAATTCACACCTGTGCGGTGACAGTGTTACTCCTGATGCAATACTCAACACCTTTATTCCCAACCGCTCAGCGTCAGTCCGGAAATTACACTAATTGGCCTCTTAATGATGGAACTAGCCGCGAGACGCACCTGTGGAAGGGGAGGGGCGTGGCTACGCAATCCCTACCCGAGAGGCTTCTTTGGGTTTACCTTGGATGCACAGTTTGATTCTGCCGCTAATTGACAGGGTACTCATTAGTGAGCAGGAAAGAACCTTACACCAGTATTAACACGATCCTCGATAAGTGAACCATATCCACGTTTGCAAACCCAACAACACCCGCTCACTTAACTTAGAAGGGATGCCAGTGTACCCTTGAGTATCCAAAGTACGATATAATATTCTCATGAGGAACAGACTGTTTGGGGACCGGAAATAGAATTTCAAATGCCTCACGGTTAAACCAGAGCCACATCTGCCATTATGTTTTTCATCGTTTTGTATTCTCTGCTATTCAAAACACCCCAACACTTCTGTGCAACACATTTTGGTATTGTGTTATGTACAAATGGTATTTGTTTTCAGGTGTTATTTTCATGTGCTTTGTGATGTAGGTTTTGAGCCTGTGGTGATAGAGAACATATTGGAAGGAGATGAGTTGCGCACCGACCTCAAGGCTGTGGAAGAGAAACTGCAGGAACTTGGGGCTGAAAACGTTCTCTGTGTTCATTCCACTACATCATGTTTTGCTCCGAGAGTACCTGATAGGTAAAAGAAAAAAATACCTGCATTTGTATCCATACTTCTTGTTCGACTGCATACGCTTCATGTGTATTAAGCAAGCCACTGACAAATTCTGTCATTTGTGAATCATAACTGCTTTTTATACAAGTTAATATTTTGTTTAGTTCAGACGATCTGGGTTGACCAATGTAGATTGCAGAGATAACCTACATTTCCGGTACAAACAAGTGTCTTGCAGATCTTAAGAGAAAACTTGCAAGTGAAGCATATGGAATTTCATGTTATATTTTTCCTGTTAATTTATTTGATACATACCAAACATTGGAGTCTTTTTCATGTACTTCTCAATTAACTTTATCCTCTGTCAAGCCCTTCTAATCTCAATATTCGGTCTGCAGTAAAGATAATCTGTTTGTTTTCCGTCTTTTGGATTATGATTACTCCTCCTCCTGTGATCAGGCTTTTTTGATTTCTGTCACCGATTTCACAACTACCAACCCTTGCTAGAAGTTGATTCCATGAAATTGACACTTTTTGTGAAAAATTGCTTTAATGTTTCCTGATGAGCAGGACATTCTGAGCGTGTTTCTAGGATGACCTTCGATAAGATTTTAACTCAATATAGTTGTTAAAATTGACCAGATGCAAATGGAAAGCTTCCCTCTATGGTTACATATTCTCCTTCTGAGAGATGTCCCTTGACTTTGTCATATCCATAGTCAAACTGCTGAAACCAGCCTCTTGCTGCTGATGATCCCCGCCCTCACTATTTTAACAACGATTGTACAGAAGATATTTCACCAGTAGTTAATGAAGTAATTAATCCTTCCTTTCGGTCAATTTAAGAGCTGAAAAAGACTTGTGTCCCCCTTATTACAAAAGGGTATTTTTTCCAAACAATTGTCAATAGACATCAGACATTATAATTTACTGAAGTTCCTGAAGAGGTTCAAAAGCCTACGACTACTGCTTTTGTTGAGCCTTGCAGTTACCTAATAGTTAGTCACACTTTATGTGTAATTGAAGAACTTAAGCTGCAGTTTTAGCACTGTAAACTTCTAGTATAGATATTCTGGCTAAAGAGGATCCTGACTCGATTTTGTACCTTGATCTGCCATCAGCCTTCAGCACTCCTGATGACCCAGTCCTGATGAAGAGGTGAGAGTGTCAGGCAGTTGAGATCTGGCTTAGCTCCTTCTGATAGGACAGACAGACCAGAATCCGTCTAGAAAACATAATATTGAAATAAGATTTAAAGGTAGTACATGCCAATTATAGGCAGTCTAACAGTGATTAAACAATTGTTGGCTGAAGAGTCATAAGCTATTTAGCCATCCTGAGATTACCATTGAGATATGTATCGATGCTCAGGTTACAGAGTGGTTAATTTAACCATCTCCATTTTTTAAGCTTCATTTTAGAACTATTCTAGGATGTGTACCTTCTCATTTCAGACACTGTTATTGGACCTCTTAATTAGCCATAATTGATGACTGGCATTTGCCCCGATGGAAAATAGAAGGATGGTGCATGATCGATCACACCTTTAAATAGTGTCTGTACAAGTACATGTATTTTACGAAATCCACAAAAATTTTGCTTATCGCCTCTACTCTTTAAATTAAAAGTTAAACCCTTACACTTTACAATCCAGCGATATCAGTTGACTACCATAATTATGCCAACTCTTGTGGTGTTTAACCACACTAAGGATTTAGAAACGGAGAAGGGCGAAATAAATATTTATCAAAATCCATGTAACATTCATGATCACCTTGTTCTCGGATGGCATCAGAAGTAATGAAAGTCTGTTTTGGACTCATTCAGGCTAAGATAATTACTTCTGATGCCATCCGAGAACAAGGTGATCATGAATGTTCAACAATTGAACGTTAGAGGCACAGCTAGTCCTTCAAAAACCACATTTTAAACTATTTTATATTTTTTGCAGAGTTTTTTATATAGCGCGAACTAGAACCGAACCGAATCAGTTATCAGACGGAAATTGCACTATCTTCCGCTACCAATAAGGATTACATTCATAACTCTGATCATAAAGTATATGCAGGACGGGAACCTCTGGGCTAGTTTAATGGCACACACGTTATTGCAAATTGTGTGAAAGTTATACTGCTGGATAGGAAAGAAAATAGTTAACTAAGACCATACATTCTGTTTTTTGTGATTTTGTTTGTAGGATCGAGGAACTGGCTGTCATATGTGCGAAATATGGAGTTCCTCATATTGTTAACAATGCATATGGGATACAGTCTTCAAAATGCATGCATCTCATCCAGCAGGTATGATCTTAATCGAAAAGAAGCAAAGCCACATAAACATTCTGACCTTTCAATGAACACAGTCCGATTTTGAATTATTTTTACGTAACAAAAAAAAATTGTAAACGAGGTTCTAGGCATCAGTGATGAGCAGTTTTGTGTAGAATCCGCTTGTCTACATTCATAATCTTAATCTCATTTGTGTTGCCTGCAAAGCCAACAGAAGCTTTTTATAAAAATATGTAGCTACATCATGCATTCTGTTCACTATATTTTCAGTCGTTACTCGAGTCCTGTATCATTAAAATGTGCGATAATTGACAAAAATGCTAATCGTTATTTAATGTATGTACGTTCTATGAGAGCATGCACGCAGAAATGTTCCATTATATATTACATTTTGCATTTAATTGAAAGTGCAGAAGTTCAGCCATCTCGGATTGTGTTCTAATTGTGAGTGAAGTTGAATTCGGTTAATGGCGGAGTTTAACAGAGCTGCATTTTATTTCAAGGCGAGCGGTAGGACAGAGTTATAGCTTCCTCCCCACGCTTCACTCATCCCCTGCAGCAGCCTTCTGTATGCAAACGAGCTGGTGTTCACATGAGGAGATTCCGGGAATGCAGTGGGGAAGAGCACGGGCCAGGCAAACTGCAGTAACAGCTAAAGCCACAATGACTAATTCGACCAGTCGAGCTTGCTACTGGAAAAAGCCTGGAATAATGGGTTTGCAGCTGTCCCGGTGGGAGTGGGTAGAGTATTTCAAATTATTATGCTGGCTTGAAAAGACTGATACCTCATCCATCTTTACATGATGATAAAACAATTTTAGTTATCTGAACATTGATATTAGGACATGCTGGCTGCCTTTAAGAATTCCTCCTCAAGATCTGTGAGAATCTGGGATTTTCCCAAAGGACCTGTGAATGGCAATTTTTACCTTTCTGCGTATGCAGGGTTAGCTGGGAGAGAATTACACCTTCCAACATGCCCATCACATTGCTTACAGTTGAGGTCGAGGTATTTGTGAAAATATTGGCAAACAGGCTGCTGGCTCACTGTGGCTGACAGATTGATGATACACTGTAATGTCCGGTTCTGGAATAGCTGTTTTAGGCCTGATTCAATGTGTTTACTAAACTAGTAGCAAAACCGAAGGTGAATGGAGAGCTCTAAAAACAATTTCATCTTGTACTGATGCATTTAGGCAGGGTGACTCCTGTCCCTACTGCTTTTTGACTTGGCTTTGAAGCACATGACATGTTGGATTTGATAGGGTATGCTGGTGAGGTGGAGTCAACAATGGAAATCTCCTTGTATGCAGATGTCATACAACTTTACAATGGCCAATGCGTGGAACACCATCCCCAGGCTCATTGCAGATTCAACATATATGGCAGCAACTCTACTTTGAAATACAATGTGATGCATCATTTCTGTTGCTGCTCAGTATCTGGAAAATTTGACCTCTGCATGACTGTCCTTTCAAGCATGTGAGAACTGAATTTAAATTACTGGGGATGGTAAACACAAAGACAGAAGCTAGTTTCCAAGAATGCAAACTGGATGTGCTGCTGGTGTAATGTTCAAGGAGGAGGCACCACATGGCAAAAAACTGCTCCACTCATTACTGTATAGTGCAGTCCTGTTCAAAATAGTGGAGCTGCCCATCTTCCTCTGTTATGTGACAAACGCTATATTGAATCCCCCAAATCATTTATTAAAACACATTTGATATTTAGATATCTATTGTGGGGTGATTGCTCTCCGAATATATCTCAGAATACATAACTCAACCACCTATTGAGTAATTTCTTATGTGCATGATTTTATTACATGTGTTTACATAATTCATGGTTTTGGTACAGTTATAGAAGTCCGGTCCTTGTGTTACAAAATTTAAAACAAAGGTTTGACACATGCCTTGCTATGCCGCTAAATTAGCACCAAGAGGTAGCACCAAGGCCTGATTAATGCTTTTTGGTGCCAGAGTGTTTTAAGTGAACAATGAATCCATATTTCATAAAGTTGTCCCTCTGGGGAAATGTCAACCATTTTCGGCCAATCAGTTTTGTGGCCTTGTCAGTAGACACGTTTGTTATAAAATCATGCACATATGGAATTGATTAACAAGTGCTTGAGAAACTCTTGGGGAAAAAATAAACTTTCAGATACTTCGGGTATTTAAAATAATATTTAAGGGAAGTATATGCCTGTTATAGGCAGTCCAACAATGGGTAAAGGATTGTTGGCCAATGAGTCATAAGGTACTTACCTATCCCTGTTATAATAATTGGAATATGTATTGATGCCCTGGTTCGGAGGGGTTAGTTGAGCCATCCCATTTTTTCATGCCTAATACTAGCACCGGAGGCACTATTCAACCATGAGGTTGCACAAACTCACTTCAGACGCTGTTGTTCAACTTCTCAGCTACCCACGATTAATGACCGTCATGTGCCCTGAGATCAGATGGAATGATGATGCATGCTCAATCCCACCTACACTTGCTTCTTGGAAGTGGTGAGGTCTTACCAGAATGCTTATGTCTACAGGTAAGGTAATGTGGTTTTGATGGTGGCATGAATAGTGGCCAGCTGGAAACTGGTTACCCCTCTATGAATGTGGCATGCTCCTTGCAGTCACTCTTGAGAAGAAGTATTCAAGAAGAGGAATCTAATCAGAATCTCAAAGATGTTTCACTTGGTTGAGAATGGTAATTTACCCAATTAAAATTGATCACAGCTTGTGCTGGTGAGTCTACTACAAGTAATTACAGCTATGTCCTTCAGCTCATGACCTTGTGTATTCCTCTGGTCTGATATACCTTAACTTCTCGCCTCTTGACATGAGGGTCGTATTAGTCCGGACAATCTCTATCATTTATAAGACAATTATGAAAAACTCCGAAGACAACTTGGGCCCTTCGAAATCCAAATTACTGAAGTACCTGGGTCCACTGGATGACACGAAATGGAAGAAGGCACTACTACATCCTAGAGAAGGGTTGATAAGTTCAGTTTTAGGCTGATACAGATTAAGCTATTGCATAGACTGTAGTTTATATGTTTTGGATTGCACCTGGTGGGGTAAGTAAAGCAGCACAGTGAGAAAGAACGGAGAAGAAGACACCTTTGTCCAAATATATGGGAATGTTTCAGATTGACTTGTCTGGGAGACATTAGGGGCATTACTCTCAAACGTAGACGATAACTTCTTTCAATTTCAAGTTGTTAGTACTTTTTTGGATGGGGACCAACTGGCTACATCTAGATGTCAGAGAACTGTGGGTTTGGGACTGGTGGTTGTGTGTTGTGACTCTGCCTTAAGGAGGGGCATCGCCACTCCCTGTGATATTGGTAGTGTGTGTTGCAGCATGGACTGGTACATGGCAACAGAGAGAGTGGTTTATGGGGGAATGGAACCTCTGGTGTTTTCGGAAAATCTCTTATTCTTGGCCGTAGTATTTCCAACTTGGATAATGCTGCGGTGCAGCTTGATGATATGCTGTTGTCTCATTTTTTATAGCCATCCGCTATGACAAAGGCAGTTTATATTCAGTGTTGTATTGTAGTGTTTACTTGCACCTGTTGGCATGAAGATAAGGGAGGAAGGAACATCCATGTAGGGAAGCAAATTAAAAACTAGAATTAATGCTTCAGGTGTGAGCAAATCCGCAGTAGAACACTGGATGCGCTAACTAGAGTTATGGTAGTGGCATTTGATTAAATAATTTGGAGATGTAATGTGTAAATGGTAATAAAGCAAGCAGATTCTGATAAGGAGCATACAATTAAACGTAATTCCTTCATTAATTATGCACAAGCATGTAAACAACTCCCCCCGCCCCCCAAATTATACAAAATGTTATGGGATCCACAAAATACATGCAAAAATGGAGTGCAAGGAGTCTTGAGATTTCTTAGTTTTAATTATTCTTTATTTGTAGTCAAACGCATCAGCCCAGCCAACGCGTTTCGTCCAACATGGACTTCATCAGGGCTAAAAAAACAATATTAAAACGTACGTCACTTAAAATATCTCATACTAGCAGCCCGTCCCGACGTTGCCGGGTATGAAGAGTTGAGTGGGTGACAGGTCGCGCTAGAGACGCTGCGCGTGCGGGAAAGTGCAGTCAGTTTCAAGGTTAGTGTGCCAGCAGGGCTGCTTAGTCGCGTCAGCCGCCGGCACAAGGCACACACTGCATTCGGCCCCAGTATGTGTGACACGCCCCCAGCACAATGTGCAGGCCCACAAGTGAGTAGAGCGAACGGTTACTTACCACGCCTCCAGCTGAACGCAGACGCCCATTGAACGCATACGCCCAGGTGCGTGATTGGCATCATAATTTAGGAATGTGGCGCGATTGTTGGCGGCCGATTGCCGCGCCCATTGGCCACGGCCCTTGCTCCCGTGCAATTCCGCAATTGCCGCGCCCATTGTAATTTGTCACGGCCCTTGCTCCCGCGCAATTGGCGCGCCTCCAGCTGCACTCAGACGCCCATTGAACGCTCTTGCTCCCGTTAATTTCCGCGCCCATTGGCCACGCCCCTTGCAATTCCGCAATTGCCGCGTCCATTGTCGTTTGTCTTGCCCCTTGTCGTTTGTCTTGCCCCCTGCTCCCGTGCAATTGCCGCGCCCATTGTCGTTTGTCACGCCCCCAGCACACGCCCCCAGCACAACGCACACGTTTAAGGAACAATTTTTTCTGTCGTCATGCCGCGCACCGCCCACGCCCACAAGGGACTACTTTGCTGGCAAGGTTCTTTTGCCTTTCAAATGTATATGGTGGCCATCTGTATAGCCTATGTCCTTCTGCTGCAACTGCCCTTTCCAATGCTGTATTGGGTGTTGTGATTGGTGCTGTGGTTACTGAGATTACCCGCCTCAAAGGTTAGGGCTCTCTTTATAATATTAGTATAGATATAGATACACCAAAAGGTTAGTAAAACGTTGGTGCAAAGACTAGATAGAAATGAAATACAAAACCAGCCATAACAAATCAACCTTTGAATGAACAAACATCAGTAATCCAAGAGAATTGTTACCTCTCATCATAGACTCCCTGCCTTTATACAATCTTAATATAATATTACAAATAACAATTGATTGGTTAATGAAACACAACAGCATTATCAATTCAAAAAGTGACTCCAATTGCTAAAAGTCAGACCTGGATAATACAAAATAGATTCGATTGTTAGTCTTAAAGTTTTCAAATAGCACATGTACAATCAGCCATTATTGAGACAATACATATGTTTACCAAAAGCTAAAGAAAGAAAGAAGAAAGACATTTTTATTTTCACAATTAATTAAAATCGTTGCACAATGTACAGTCCGAGAATAGCCTTTAAGGATTAAAAGTTTGGAAAGTTTAAAAAAGAAGGCAATATAAAAATCAATTAAGAAACAAAGAGGTTGCTAATTAAATTAAAAAAGAGCTCAGAAATGTCACAGGTGGAAAAGGAATTCAAACTTTGACAGAAGGGGGTTGCAGGGAGTTAATTTCGATAATAAACGTAACAAAACGCGCTGCTAACTGCGGTAAGTCTCCCCTCATACATGC
The DNA here is from genome assembly GCF_964261635.1 of Lissotriton helveticus. NCBI lineage: Eukaryota > Metazoa > Chordata > Amphibia > Caudata > Salamandridae > Lissotriton > Lissotriton helveticus. The sequence goes on from NC_136060.1 coordinate 255,626,391, forward strand.
GTCTAAAGCTTCATGGCAAGTCCTGATATTTTGTTGGAGCCAGAGTGGGCGCAACCAAAAGTTTCTTTGGGCTCGGAGTTCCCGGCAGATGCACAGGATATGGATAAGGTTTTCTTCATCCTGTTTACAGAAGCGGCATTGTGGAGATGCTTCTTTCCTGTAGCCTTGGCCAAACTTATATGCCATCAGTGGTATTAAACCAAAGTGGAATCTCATCAATTGAAGTTTTATGTGGAGTTTCACAGAGGATGCAAGGTACCGTGGAAGGATTTTCGAGGTGTATAATTTGGAGGCCCAGGAGCCATGGAAAAGCTGATTAACCCGTTGCTCATCAAAATCGTTTGAAAGAATTTTTGCTTGCCTAGTTAAGAGTTTTGTTTTCGCCTCAGTGGGCAGCGAAGAAAGCCATATGTCTTTTGCCTCGAGGGATTCGAGACATGACGTCAGATATTTATTCTATGATGTTTTTGGGTTGCTGAAGACTGTCCATAAACAGCTCTTTAAGGTATGAGCGCTGGCTTGTTTAGTTTTTAAGCAGTAGCTGATAAAACGTGCACTCATAATCCATCTCTGGGAGGATAGCAAGAATTATTTTCTAATTTGAGCATGAGCGGTTGAATTAGGGAGTCGAAAAACCCTGCGATACCAAGACGATTGCGCTCGATCCAGTCAAATGTTCATTTTATCCTTAAAGATTATTGCGCCAAAGGAGATTGTGGGGATTAGTTTTGCAGTAATCAGTTTTGTTAATGGTACTAAATCCTGGGAGTGCAAAGTACTTTTTGTTCTTATGAAAGCCCCTTCTAGGCTTCGTGCAACAGCCTGCATTTCGGTTATGTGCACGGAGGATCTCCCTTTGTGGTCGATCCACACCCCCAAGTACTTGTAGACAGTGGCAGTTTCCAATTTCTTCCCTTCAATAAACCACGTGTTCTTTTTGGTTTTTCCAGTGGATATTGTCATTGCTTTAGTTTTGGTGACATTTATTTCGAGCATGTTCGTGTTGCAGTACTGGGCGAGGGAATTAAACAGTCTTTGAAGGCCCACCTGGGTTTGATCTAACAAAAGCTAAAAATAAAGGAGAAATTCTCCTATCAAGATCTAAGGGTCCTCTTCAGTTAACATATAACGTTTATTGTATTAGTGACTTTAAGAAATGCACTCCATCTTTGTGCTAGCTGTATCCTAGTACTTGGGAAATATCATTGATGTCTGTCAGGTTTTCTTCCTTTTGAAGGTACTCAAGTGTTTTAGTTCTATGTACCTTTTGTTCTGCTAGTCAGCAACTATTCTTGTGCTCCATGATACCATTAACGTGACAAGTATGCCCCCCTCTTTTACATAGACGGAAATGTTTTCAAATGCAAGACTGGGAGAGGGATCTATCTGGACCATGGTTTTCCTTTGTGGCACCAGTCTCTTTAGCCATTCAGATTGCTCTCCCGGTCTCCATGGCTTTGCTGCCAGAAGTTCTGAAGCTTCTGAATGTGTAAGCCATCGAGCTCTTTCCTGAATCAAAACATAGTCAGGGGTTTTACTCCTACTTTTTGAGGTTCCACAGAGTGGGATTTTTGTAAAAATCATAAAGCCCACATTTGAAATCTGATTTCGGTCGAAAATCATTTTCTAAGTTTGACACAACTCTTCAATTCTCTGGTGAACAGTGATAGTCATTTATGGGGACCTGTCCCTTTAAAAAAAAAAACAGGGCATCCATTACTTGGTGGATTTTAGAATGGTTTAACTTCTAACATTTAAAAGCTAAATGTTGTGCATGCCCATGAAGTAAATACAACTCCGCTTTAGTTTCCTTTAATTGGTGCATTTCTCTAAATATTTACAAAGTGTCCATATTCTTTACTCTGCTTTACGATTGCAGACATAATGCCATGGGTATCCTCTCCAATTCATAATGTCAGGGGTACCCACTCCAGTTCTGATCCCATCTCAGTCACATTGCTGAAGATCCTACGTAGCTAGATTGCTGGGTTCCTGTAATGCTGTTTGCTGCCTCCCATCTGTTCAAATATTTGGATGCTCTGGAATCTGCCCATGGGTGTGGATGTATCAGTAATGATGGATACTTTCAATCCTAGGGTCCTTGTCCTCTAGATGACACATCTACCAGCCTTTCTCTTTAGCCAGCACGGGTGCAGGCGGAGGAGATTATCTGTTTGCAGACAGGGTAAGGGTGCTGTGGGGTCTTCTTGTAATATTTCGTTATTTAAGGGCAAGTTGGAGCTGCCAGTACCGGAGCCATGTGGTGAGTGACCAATTTGTTAAAATGTTCCTTATAGAAAGGTAAATTAACAGGCACTTTCTCATAAGCATGATTCCATATTGAAGGTAACTGAATGTTACTGAGCATGTTTACATTCTGCTGCGTGCATTTCAGTGGTTCTGCAGTGGTCACTTCAGGGGAAGTGATGAGTAAGTAACACCTGTGGGAGGACATTGCGTCACGCTTGAACTCCTCTTTGTCTATCATCAGCGCTGGTTGGCAGTCATCTGTGGTTACTGTGACCTAGACACTTCCATGGCATTCTGTCCTTGACCAGACAATTGTTACCCAGTTATTGGCTGTGAAGGCAAAACGTTGTTGGAAGAAGAACATTTCTATTAGAACAGATGCTTTTGTAGGAATGTAAAACAATCTTGTCTTGTTTTAAACTTTTGTTGCCATAACTATACATTATATTTCTGTTGTAGGGTGCTCGATTGGGCAGAATTGACGCTTTTGTTCAGAGCTTGGACAAGAACTTCATGGTTCCAGTTGGTGGCGCTATTATTGCTGGTTTTAATGACGAGTTTATACAAGCGATTAGCAAAATGTATCCAGGTAAATATATTTATTTTCTAGCTATAAGTGCAGTAGGCAACTTTACTGTAAAAGTGATTTTACTCACTTAATATGTGTATTTTTATTTCAGGGCGAGCATCTGCTTCCCCTTCATTGGATGTTCTCATTACTCTCTTATCACTGGGTGCAAGTGGCTATAAGCAGCTACTAAGGGAAAGAAAGGTAATACTTTCTATTTGTCCAGCATTTGCAATGCCAGTTGCTAAACTCAAGGTGGTGGTAGTGAGCGAGAGATACATAATTTGTTATACTCTTATCATACAATATACAAGAAAGAGCCTTTCCTTGAGAGTGTTAAAGCATATTGCATATGTAAAAGTAATACACCGAATCAGAATACGCTCTAGTTGGATTTGTTGATTTTCTCTTTTTAATAATTTTAAAAAGCCCACAAGTTCCTTGGTTATGGATCAGCTTATGCAAATACATTTGAAAATGCATTTCTAATGTGAAATATCAAAAGCATTGTATTCAAAAGAAATCACCTCCACTGCCTTGCTTATTAAAACACAGTTAAATACAGAGCCTTCACATTCATATGTTCAGAGATAAAAAACTAAAATAAAATGTGGGTCTTGTGTTTTTTTCCCCATCAAGCCTATGCCTTAAGTGCAGCTTATTTTCAGCATGATAGTCTGACAGAAATAGCCAAAAGTAAAGTTGCATACTCGCTGGCTTCTGTTTTTGAGGTGCAGTGTATGGATTTTCATCCATGCTGGAACCCTTCTTAACTCTGACGGCCTTATCGTTCGTATTTTAGACTGTGGCCTGTTTTTTTACAGTAGTGGACTTGCAGCCTCTGTGGAATGCTTCTACTGTGATGGCCATATCGCTTTGAACTTTACATAATGGTTATTTTTGACAGCCCTGAAGAAGTTGTGGTATGACAAAAAGCCCTGAAGAAGTTGTGGTATGACAAAATACAGACGAAACGTGCTGTCTGTATCATAATTGAAGATATAGGGCTGTATCAAAAATTGAAGATATTATGCTGTTTACATAAAATGGATCGTTATTGAACTCTTCTAAGGCATCTGCATTTGCTGTGGAGGAACTGGATATTGACTACCCAGGACTGTACATTTTGGATTAAAAGCGGACTACGAGAATATACTGTGTTTATGAACATTACTCAATTTTGGACTTCTGATGTGCTCGATTGGTAATTTGATAGAAATAGATAGGCCTGCAGAATCATTCCAGTTGCAGCTAATTTTTCTTTTGGAACTCCTGGTTACTCTACAAAAAAAGTATTGTATCTGTGAAGTACAACAGTTTGATTAAAATCTGTGATGTAACGACCATGAAGCCTGCTTTCAAGCGAAGAAGGACTTAGATTTAGCCAGAATAGTAATGATATATGTTCTACTGCCTGAACATGGTGCGTGAGAGCAGTGCACCTGCGATGGAAGTGTTATGGTGTCCTGCGTTAAGTAGTTGTGGGATGAATATAAAATTTCCTAGCCTTTGTGAAGGATAGTTTCAGTTGTATTAAGGACACCGATACGAGGATTATGCTTTTTTCTTCCTTATTTTATTGCTCAGCAGCCTTAAGAGAATAAGTAACAACAAAAGATTACAAATTCTATGAGTCTTTGTAATGTTCACAAAACAACCATAGAGGCAGTCCCATATACTCGATGTTGTCCATGTAGTCGACTACTTGTCGGAATTAGTAGACAAGGGTTTAGCCTACCGTTCTATTAACGGGATCCAAACGCCATTGCATACACCATTGTGCCCACTTTCTCCAAGAAGACCTATACCGCTTGACTGTAGATTCTGCCCATGCCTTCCTGATCAGGGAGAAAGCCCTTGCCGAAAGGCCCGGGACCTCATAAGGGTCAGACTGCCCTCTCAAGCCAGAGGGTGCAAGTTGTCCCAAGAGTCCTTCAGCAGAAGAGGAGTCTGGGGAAGTTGGATTGGAAAATCCATAGAAAGTTCCAGAAGAACTGGATACCAGACATGAGATTTCTAACATGGTGTTACCGGTAGGACCTCTGCCTTCTGTATCCGGACCAGAGCCATGAGCCTGGGTATCATGGCAAACGGGGGAAATGCATAACCCTGAAACAGACTCCAGTCTTGCAGGAAGGCATCTGTTGCCTCCGCCAGGGGACCCGGACGCCAGCTGAAAAATCGGGGAATCTGGCAGTTGAGGCGTGACGCAAAGAGGTCCACCTGGCATGAACGCCACCAGGTCATCAGGCTCTGAAAGATAGCCGGATCCAGCTTCCAGGCAATGTAATCCTGTAGATCTCTGGAGTGCAAGTCCGCCGTCCGGTTGAGAGATCCTGGAAGGTACTCCGCTGAAACCGATCATTTGTTTCAAGCAGTAGTTTTAGCCAAATCTGCCAGGAGTTTGGACCCTGTACCCCATAACGGGCTGATATATCTCACTGCAGAGATATTGTCCATCTTCAATAGGATGGCGCAGGAGGCCTTGTCGGGTGCCGGACTTCGAATTGCGAAGGATCCGGACAGAAGCTCTAAGCAGTTGATGTGTAGCGATTGCTCATGCTCGGACCAATGCCCGCCTGTAGTAAGATCTTCACAGCGGGCGCCCCAGCCCTGTTGACTGGCGTCTGGTTCGATCACCAGATCTGGGGCTGATCTGAAAATGGCCCTTCCATTCCAGGCCTGCATATGCTCGAGCCACCAGTGATGCTCCGTCTCCTGTGTGTACGTGAGGCCACGATGCAAGTGCTGTATCTTTAGCTGCTGTAGGGCCCTTTAATGCAACGGCCCCGGAAAGATCGCCTGTATCGAAGATGACAACAGACCGACAGTCCAAGCTAAGTGGCGTAGCGAGAACTTCTGTCTCGCCAGGGTACGCCTCAGTTCCCTGCGAATCAAACACATCTTCTGTTGGGGCAATCTAAGGCACTGCTTTACCATGTCGACCTCGAAGCCCAAGAAAGTCATTTGTTGTACCGGCACTTAAACTTTTTCTGGTCTTTCAGGATGAAACCCAGATTGTGAAGAAGATTCTGAGTCAGTCGGAGTTGAGAAATCAAGGTGCAGTCCACCTGGTGCATCAAAAGAATTATCATCCAGGTATACAGTGCGGCGCACGCCTCGATCCCGGAGCCATTCCATTGCTGGCCTCAGCACCTTGGTGATTCACCAAGGAGCCAATGACAGTCCGAACGGCAGAGAAGTGAACTCTTATATGAGCCGGCCTCATTGAAACTGCAGAAACCGTGTCTGGGGTGGAAATATCGGTAACCTAAGAAAGGCGTCTTTCAGATCGAGCCAAACTAACCAATCATTTGGCAGTAGCACATCTCAGACAAGATGAATGCCTTCCATTTTGAAGTGGCAATACACCACCCACTGGTTGAAGTCTCGGAGGTTGAGCACTGGCCTGAACCCCTTGTCCTTCTTTTCGACAAGGAAGAAATTGCTCAGGAAACCTTCGGGATGTAAGGTTGTGCGCACAATGGCCCCTTTTCGCAGGACGTCTTGTATCTGTCTACCACCTGCACACTCATGTGGGAGAAAACTAGAGGTCTTGGGAAAGAAAGTTGATGAGGAGTCCCATGGAAGTCTATATGGAAACCCATTACTATTTGTAAAACCCAAGCATCCCCTGTAATTGTGGCCCAGTTGTGTCGGAACCACTGCAATCTTCCCACCACCACTGGTAGGAAAAAAGGGGTAGTCCTTACTGGTGGGTCCACCAGGTTACTTGTTGGCTCATCAGGGGTTGCCTTTTTCCCCCCATGTCCTTTGCAGCGGCCTCTCGACGGGTAAAACCCTCCGAACTTCCGTTGGTCCTGCCACTGCATGGATCTCCTGGTCTGGGACTTGTGGGGGTTGGTGTTGAAAGAACGGCCGGAGGAGCGCCCCTAGTTCTTCTGCCCCCTCTCCCCCAAAAACAATTTGCTGGCTGAACACTTTCTTTATTGATTGTTCTGCCTTGTCCAGGGAGGAGAAGAAAGATATTCACACAGCGAGACAATTCTTATAAACGGATCTCCAAAGAGACCACCGTTTGCTATGGACCCCACCTCCGTAGAGGCCAGCTCGCCAAGTCTGGGCTCAATCTTGCTCAATAGTGAGCGTCCTTGCTCAGTAGATAATGCGCAGGTCTCATTGCCAAGGAAACATAGGGCCTTCTGAGCTCATCCCAATAGGATCGCGGGATCTATCAAATGACCTGTCTCTTTGACATCCTCTGCCATGTCTAAGATCTTAGTAAGTGGCCCCAGCATATCCAAGACCTTATCTTGGCAAGACCGCCAAGAGCAGTCAATACCCTTCTTAGGATCTTTGATAAAGGTGGCCATTCTGGTGCCATTTTCTGGGGAGCAAGGCACTTTATTTGGCAGGGATGGTCGTGGAGACACTTTCCTCAGGTGGCCATGGCCCTCCTGGTCTATCGGGTTTTGAATTTAGCTAGCCACATAAGACGCCATGAGGGGTGCCGGTATCCAGTCCGTAGAGCCACCTTCCGGTCGCCAGGGTCTGCTCGGACCAGGCTCTTCGTTTGAGTCCCCATCTGGGATGTCCGATTTCCACCCCAGTACCGTCATCTGCCCCTCCATGAGGGCAGGAATCATCTTCAGGGGTCCCCTCCAGCTGGGAATCTTCGAGCACCTCTCTAGGATCCAGGCGCCTCTTAAGAAAGGCCTGGCGCAGCCTCTCAAAAGCATCTGGAGAGGCAGCAGCCCTCAGAGCCTTGACCTTGCCTTTGCCCTTTGAGGGCCCTTTTTACACCAGCCATTGGTTCCCTCCAGTCTACCTCAGTAGAGATGAACACCCTGCGCCGAACCGTGAGCTCAATTATACGGTGACTCAAGGCTTCTAGGGAAGAGGATACCGCCTTCTCCATGGATGTTTCATCGCATCCACCAGACCCACGTGAATGGGGAGAAGAAAGTGCTCCTCCGCGGGTTCCCATGAATTAAATTCACCCGCCATAGTAAAGAGGGTCAAGATTAACTCTTACCCAACTTGATAGCACAGGTGTCGTGCCCCCAAAGCGTCCCAGACAGATTAACACTATAGCTCTGTGGAGGTAATTGAATGAGCCAAGGCTGGTCTGTGAATACTAAAATTAAAAGGGGAACAGTTAATTATTTCTCCACGGGAGAACCACTGTACTGGAGGCACTAAGATCAAGGATGCAAGGTGAGAAAGGGCAACCTCAATCTCCCGTCAGGCGCATGAGGATCTAACAGTCCGCCTCGGGCAGGAAACAGTCCCACACCCATTCGGATGGGAGCCGAGGCATGCCAAGAATGTGGCTGGAATGTCCCCCTCCCTCCACCTATTAGCGCGTGCACACCGTGCCCTTTATCGAGGTCGCCGGTGCACCGCAATGCGTTCAGGAGGGAGCTGACCGCCGGGGAAGCCCTGCCCCAAGACCGGAGTGGCCGTCACTCCAGAGCGCGATCAAAGCGCTCCACCAAAGAAGAGAGACGTAAAGTGTCTATACAGAAACCCGAGCGCCATCGAATCAACTCAATGCAAAGAAATGCCCAACGGGCCACACGCCCGTCAGCGCGACCACAAGCCCCTGCCGAGAGCCCTCCCGAGACACAGATGGCAGCAGCTGACAAGCCGCTCACCCGTGTGGCAAAAGCTGGAATATACAACTAGCAAAAACCACACTTTAAGTCTCAATCAGTCAATCAGGGATTTGTGAAGTGTGCTTCTTATCCATAAGGGTCTCAAGGCACTGGGGTGAGGGTGGGGGGTTGCGGGTTTGTGCAGCTCCCTGTCATCCAAAGAGCCAGGTCTTGAGGCTCTTCCTGAATGCTTGCAGATTGGGGGATTGTCTGATGCTGAGGGGGGGGGAGTTCTTTCCAGGTCTTGGCTGCGATGAAGGAGCAGACTCTCCCTCCTGTGCTGGCTCTGAGGATGCGTGAGGTTTCAGCCAGGGCGAGGTCGGCGGAACAAGGCTTCTCTTGAGTGCATAGAAGGAGACTCTTTCGTTGAGGTATTGGGGTCTGGTGTTGTGGAGAGATTTGTAGGTGTGAGTGAGCAGCTTGAAGGTCACACTCTTTTCGGCGGGGAGCCAATGAAGGTCTCATAGATGCTGGGTGATGTGGGCTTGTCGTGGGATGCTCAGGACGAGCCTGGCAGCAGTGTTCTGGAAGGTCTGGAGTTTGCGGAGTAGAGCTTTGTTGATCCAAGCACAGAGGGCGTGTCCCTAGTACGGTCTGCTAGTTATGAATGCGTGGGTGACGGCCTTTCTGGATTCGGGGGTGGGAGGGATCCATTTGAAGGTCTTGCGGAGAACCCAGAGGGTGTTGAATCATGTGGAGGAGACAGCGTTGATCTGTCTGGTCATGGTGAGGGAGGAGTCTAGTATGATACCGAGGTTGCGGGCGAGGTTGGTGGGTGTGGGGGGGTTGCCGAAGGTGGTGGGCCATCAGGTGTTATTCCATGCGGAAGGGGTAGATCCGAGGATGAGGACTTCTGTTTTCTCCGAGTTGAGCTTCAGGCAGCTGCTGGTCATCCTGCATGCAACGTCTTTCCTTCCCGGAAGCTGTGTGTGGTGATGTGGGGTTCCTTGGTGAGGGAGAGGATGAGTTTGGTGTCATCGGCGTAGGATACTATGCTGAGTCCATGCTTTCTGACGATGGTGGCAAGGGGAGGGGGCATGTAGATGTTGAAGAGCATGGGGCTGAGTGATAATTCTTGGGGTACTCCGCAGCTGGTGTCTGCGGGTTCGGAGAGGAAAGACGGCAGTCTGATTCTTTGGGTTCAGCCGATAAGGAATGGGCGGATCCAGTGAAGGGCAGTTCCCTGAATGCCGGCGTTATGGAGTCTGGCAGTGAGTGTGCGGTGGGAGATGGTGCTGAAGGCTGCAGAGAGGTCTTGTAGGATGAGGGCCACAGTGTGGCCCTGGTTGAGGAGAGTGCGGAAGTCGTCTGTGGTGGCTAAGAGGGCAGTCTCTGTGCTGTGGTTGCTGCGGAATCTGGATTGGGAGGAGTCAAGGATCGTGTTAGCTTCTAAAAATGTTATGAGCTGTATGTTGACGATCTTCTCAGTGACTTTGGCTGCGAAGGGGAGGCCAGAGATAGGTCTGTAGTTCTTGAGGTCCGTCGGGTCTGCGGAGGGCTTCTTGAGGAGGACCTTGACTTCTGTGTGTTTCTATTAATCGGGGGAACGTGCCGGTTTCGAAGGTGGAGTTGATGGTGCGTCGTAGTTTGGGTGCTATGGTGGCAGCTGCTCTGTGGAAGATGTGTGGTGGGCAGGGAGTCTGTGGGGGCCCCTGAGTGTATACTCTTCATGGTCTTGGCGCTGTCTTCTGTGGTGAGAGGGGTCCAGGCGGTGAGGGTAGGCTGGCTGGTGTTGCTGGAGATAGGTTTAGTGTTAGTGCCTTGTTTGTATCTGTTGAAGTTGTTGTAGAGGGACTTGATCTTGTGATGGAAGTAGGAGCAGAGCTTGTTGCAGAGGTCCTGGGAGGGGGGCATCTTAAGTTTCGCTGTGAGGTTTGGTGAATTCTTGTATTATGTTGAAGAGTTCCTCCGAGTTGCGGGAGTTGGAGAGGATTCTGTCCTGGATGAAGTTCCTCTTTGTGGTGCATGCTTCCGGGATGTTACTGCTTCCCCAAACAGACCCCCAAAGGAATAAACAAGATCAAAGAAAGACAATTATCTGGCTGCTGAGCAGCGAAGAAAGAGCAAGTGCTATCCTTTGTTGTTTATATTGGACTGCCTCTATGGTATTTTTGTGAACATTACGAAGACTCATGGGATTTGTAGTCTTTTGTTGTTACTTGTTCTCTTAAGGCTGCTGAGCAATAAAATAAGGAAAAGAAAAGCATAATCTGAGCCTCCGGTCCTGACATAGAATTAGAATGTTCTTTTGGATAGTGGAAACGTGGGCATGTGTGCTGTGTCAAACGGCAGAGCAATTGACTTGATCCATGCTTTTTTGTTGCTATCCAAAAATCTATCTGAAAATGTTCAGATGACACCGTAAAAATCTGTTATTTTTACTATAATGTTTCTCAATACCGAAAATGTTTGCTCCATGGGCTATTAAAATTCCCTACATCAGCTGTGTTACGAATACAGTATTGATTGAACCACTCAGGAAAATAACATGGTACTAAAATGTCCTAAAGCTATTTTGTAGCAAGCTGCCTTTTTAAAATGTTTGAGGTAGCAAAAATCAAAGGGTTTCATTATTATCAACGTAAAGGAAAATCACGCTCCACAACTTTACTTTAAAAGAGGACTACCAGCAAAGAAAGGGTGCCTTGCTGCTGGCTATTTCAAAATGTAAGGCTTACTGTTGTGCAGTTTTGGAATACAGCCGTGACTTCAATCAGTTTAAATGGTCTCTTTAAAATGTATTTCTTACTCAAATTGAATTAGCTGTACGGTATGATTTCAAAACGGTTACACCCCTGAGCAATTTATTTGCATATATTCGTGGCAGTTTGTAATTTTAGTAGCAAATCTGCTCACCATACCAATGACAAACGGATGTTCTAAGCTACTTGATCCAGATCTTAAAATATATTTTACGTCTAGTGCACGTTCAGCACTAATTCCTCGCAGCAGGTCCCACACGCTTGTGACATTGTTAAACCCAGTTGACCAGGTTATACGATGCTACCTAGTTTATATAATGAGGGAGTAATTACCTTGACCAGTTTCCACAATGCACCTATAATGTGCGCTCTGTATAAATGATATAACGCAATACAGTTGTAAAGTATAGTGCACTTTTGTGCAATGTTATAATAGTAATACTCTTTATGGTTGTGCTTTCACGATTGACTACATTTTTACTTGCCTCAAATTAAGTGATATAACTCTAAAAGCAGAAGTTATCTGTTCCGCGTATAGCGACCACTATCCGCTCAGAATATATCTACATATCCCACAAAATTTGAAGGCTGCAGGGAAGTTAGAGTGTGGTCCACATAATCTGTTATTGTCCACTGACAGATTAAGATTAATCTGGAAAGGGGTGGACAATAAAGATATTCTCGCAAGAGTAATCAAAAAACACCCTGAGATTGTAGAGATATGTCTGTCACATACGAGTTCTGGTAGAAATGTGGTTGATGCCTTTGGCAATCTATGTGGGGCCATTAAAAAAGAATCCTCCAAACCATTTAGGCAGAACACAGCACATGGTCCCCGCTGGTTTGATCAGTCATGCTCTAAGGCCAATAGGGACCTGAGGGCTGCTTTGAAAACTAACCCTAGGGACGTGGTAACAGTGAGAGAACTAAGATCAAAATACAAAACTGCCCTATACATTAGATCTGAGGCTCTAGTGATCAATTATTGGGAATCTCTCACACGTACTGCCAAACTAAAGGATAACACAGGTTTTTGGAGAGAGGTCAAGTCCTTAAGATCTTTTGGCTCCAACATTAACCCAATAAATTGTAACATAACAGGTGAGGCGTGGGTAGAACATTTTTCCCAAATTTATGCTATATCTGTAACTTCCTCGGATATCGTTGCTCTACCCAATAACACCGAACCCCTGACCTTCACATTAAAGGAGGTCGAGGATGCTATAATGGACAGCGCTAGCAATAAAGCCCCTGGCCCTGATGGTCTTTCGATTGACCAAATTAAATCAGAAATTAATTTCTGGGCCCCCCTGTTATGTAACTTATTTAATAATCTGTGTGATAGATCAATCCCCGAATCCTGGGCGAACAGTGTCATCGTCCCGATATTCAAAAAAGGCGACAGGTCGGATCCCGCCTGTTACCGCCCGATCTCACTGATCGACAATACGTTAAAGGTTCTGGGAAGGGTGATTTTTAAACGGATAAGGAACTGGGCAGAGGACAATAATGTTCTCCATTGTAGTCAATTGGGCTTTAGAAGCCAAGTAGGCACAGTCGAGCAATGCCTAAATGTAAACCTAATTATGGCCAAATATATCATTGTTAAAAAATCCCCTCTTTATTTAGGTTTTATGGATTTGAGTTCCGCGTTTGATTTTGTTAATCGTTCTAGGTTGTGGTCACTTTTGCTCGATTATGGTTTGGATGACTCACTGGTGTATTTTCTTTCTGAGCTCCATCGGGACTTAAAAGCCAGAGTACGAATTAATAATGATGGTGATTTGTCCAATGATGTTTTTATTAGCAGAGGAGTTAGACAGGGCTGCGTACTCGCCCCACTGCTTTTTATTTTATATATTAATGGATTGAGTAGCACTTTATGTAGGATTTGTAAGGATGTCCCAATCATAAACGGCTCCCCCATTACTACTTTACTTTATGCGGATGACGCAGTATTAATGGGGCGTACCCCGAATGCTTTACGCATTTTAATTTCTGGGTTTGTAGCCTTCATGTCAGATCTTGGTTTAAATACCAATTTTAAAAAATCTTTCATCATGAATTGCGGTCCAAAAAAGTACAATATTACTTCAATTAGATCTGGTAACAATATTCTAAAATGTACCAACACTTTTCCTTATTTAGGGCTGTTGTTCTCCAATTCAGGCTCATGGCATCCACATGCTGCGCATGCTAGGAATAAAATTAGTAAGTCAATTAATTCAATTTTGTCTCTTCGACAACCTAAATTGGCTGATGTTGTTACACCCCTGCTTAACATTTACCGCACTCAATGCCAGCCAACGGGGACTTATGGTGCAGAAGTGTGGGGTTATTGTAACAGTAAGGTTCTCCAGCTGGAGGAAAACAGATTCTGTAGAAGGGTGTTGGGGGGAGTCCCCAGCGCCCCTACATTTATCTGTCATAATGAACTGGGGTTGCCTTATATTGCTGATTTTATTAGGTCTAGGTCTTGGTCTGCTCTTTTTTGGATTAAAATATGGTTAAATCCAGCAGCATCCCTAACGCGCAGTATAATATCCGACTGCTTGCTAAGTGATAGATCACAGTATATTCCCTGGTTAACTGCAGTTAAGAATAGTCTGGAAAGTGTGGGGCATGGTTCTTTATTTAGCTCTCCTAGTTCTATTGTACCTGCCCACAAGAATAATATTAAACAGGCATTGCTTGTCCTCTATAAAGAGGAACGCATGAGTTCAGAATCTATCAAACCTGCTGTTATCAGATATCTGAGCATTATAGACCCAGGCGGTGATAGCCTGGTTAACTCTTACAGATACCTATCACTACCTTTGGGAAAGTGGAACCGGAGTCTCCTGTTTAGGTTTCGGGATGGAAGCATAGTTAATTTGCTTAGTTTCCCCCTTGGTTACAACACTGGACTCGAAGAGCGGGACTGCCCATGCCCTCATGGTGGAAAACAAAGTCTGTTGCATTATCTCTTTTTCTGTGGTCACTATAAACTGTATACTTGCAAATACTTAATCCCGATTCTCCGCAAATATAACATCAGAGATCACAATCTGGCATTCAAATTTTTTCAAATGTTACATTTTGATGATGTTATATATACTTTAAGCTGTTTTATAAAAGCCTGTGTGAGATCGAGGGCAAGTATGGAACATGGATAATGGACAATAGTTTTATGTAATCTGACGCATTTTTTTGCATTCTATTCGATGCACTTTATTAATTCACTGGAAATTGGATATAGACTTAATTGCATATGTGTTTTGCTATAAAGGATTGTTTTTAGAACTCTGTGATTAAGTACCCCTGTGATTAATGTTTTTCCCCTATTGCGTACTTTGCACTTTATATTGGTACATCGCACTTTATGACATATATGCTGCTTAAGATCTGTATTTTATAACAATTTTTAAACATACGTTTTAACTTGTTTTAATTGTATTCTCTCTCTATGTACTTTTATGGATGTATTCAAAATCCGAATAAAGATCATTTGAATTGAATTGAATAGTAATACTCGTTTTGCCTACTTTTCCATTTCCCCCAAAGCTTCATCAGTGGACAATTTCACCAGTCTCTCTAACGACACAGTAATGTGCGTTTGCCCAATTTCTACAATGCTGATTTATGCTAATTTTTCCTGTGCTCTACATTTATGCGCTCATGTATCTATTTGGCAAGTAACAAATGTTTGCCTGGTTTTAAGATAAACTTACATGTATCCATTGGGGCAACTTTGCACTAAGTAACTTGATGGTACTTCTTATATCGACTTCTGAAGGATGCAAGGCTGAATGGACCTGGTAAGATTCAAACCTGTGATTATAGGTCAAATATAGATGCATAGGTTCATCAGTCCACTCGGCCAACAGTGTAAGTGTAAGACAACAGAAACCCATTATTAGATAGATGTTTATCCGTTCCATTGCAATATGGATTTCGTCTAGTGCTTTCTTAAGGAAATAGGATTGAGCCTTGCATAACCCAGGTAGCTGTCCAGAGTCGAATGAGAACCAAGATGGATAATAGCTGCTCCGCTGGTTATCACACCCTGCCTGTATTTTCGTGAAACCTGTAAATGAATACAAGCATGCATGGCATGGTTTAATCACTATAAATTGGAATTGATGAGAGAGAGAGAGAGAGAGAGAGAAGAAAAAACAATGTGAGCTATAATACACGCTCATAAACTGGCTTATTCTATTACAAAGTCTCTCAAAACGGATGACTTTACTCAGCACAACCTGAGGTGGTATCTGTCAGTCCCTTGCCTCTTGGGACTTCCAATCTCTGGTTCTCTTAGCATCAAGCGAGCCTCTGGCCCTGCAGACAGGTTTCAACTGTCCCCTCAGGAACCATCGCTGAGACCAGACAACACCTCAGGCAGCAGATGCTACCCCGTTGCTGTCGAGGACATCAGCGGGGGCTATGGAGTTGGTTTCTTTGGACTCTCTGACTGCAAATACTCCCCTTCGTATTCCACTTCCTCCTCTTGGGGCAACTGCAGGTGATCATCTTGCCAGTTGGCGGGTTGCTTGTTGAACTTGAAAAAGGGTATGTTTCTAGTGACTGTTTTTCCTAGTCTCTGGGCCGTTACCATGGTCCTTTTTACAGAGATCACTGTCCAGGGGTCCACCTTGAAGTGGAACAAGAATGTACTTCTCAGGGGGAGGAGGAGCTACGCCAGCAACCAAGATGGCCGCGTAAGCTCCCGGCTCCGTCGACCTCCGCCAGCAGCTCGTATATCCTGCTATTCATCCTGAATTCGCACCAGACTCCCGGGTTCATGAAGTATTTCTGCTTCTAAAGGTGCAATCCCGAGGTTTTTATCCTATCGGATGATGAAGATATGCCGTGTTTCCATTCTCGGCCTAACATCGTGTGGAAGCCGGGGCCTCGATTTCTGTCTCATCCGGGTTGGAGTTGATCAACAACGGCCGCTGGACCTGGACTGAGCCCGGTCCCCACGAGTGTCCCGTAACCAGTTTGTTTTCAGGTGGTGGCATCGTGGACGGTCTGCACCGTGAACACATCAGCGTATTGCGCCGTCTGCCGAGTCCGGCGCCCGGGGACCCCGCTGGCGCCCCGGGGTTAACGGGCCGGGGCCCTCGCTGCCGGCGACGGTGTCGATCTTCCGCGACGGAGAGCGCCCACTGTGATCCTTGGATCTGCATGACCTGCTGCCCCGGAGAAGCCGGCCTCTGGGGTACGAATCCAGCTCTGCCTCTTCTTGAGAGGAGATGGGGCGGACGGAGGGTACGCCATCGCTGCAGGCCGTTATGGCCGCCATTGGAGCGCTCCATTCACAGTTCGCAGCTGTCTTCCGGACACTGAGCGTGCAAGTGGACGGTATTTTGGGACCGGTCTATGATTCTTCGCTTAACTCTCATCTATCTGTGGTACCAGCGGTGCAATGTATGCCTGAGATCGAGGTCCCCGGACATAACCCGGATTTACTGTGCTTTGTCGACTCCCAACTCACAGCCAGCGAGCCCGTGTTTGTCGCCAGCGTTCCCTGCTCTATCCTGCTGCCGCCTCATTCGAATATGGACAGTCTTCTGTGCCGCTACGAGTTCCTCAGTGACTGTTGGAAAGACTTGACATCTTTGGACATTTTTCTTCGCTCGTTTTGTGGAAATCGTAAACATCTTTCCATCTGCCGATCCTGCAACACCAACGTGAACTTTGACGACTGTTCTACATTTTCAATTGTGATGGTGGTTCGAGTGGTAAAGACTCTCACGAAGTACCGTATGGGCCAGGGTTGAACTTGAGGGCTTGGGTTCGATAAAATAGCTTGATTCAATGCCGGGATTGTACCTCTATTGTGACGGGAGTTGGGTGGTGTTTTGCTTCCTCCCCCGACTGGTTTGTAAATTTGCTATATGTTGGTTTGACTATATTTCGGGGTGATCGCTTCTGGCGGGGGGTACGGGAGACTGAGGGTGTATTTGCCTTTCACGACTCTCCTCCTCCATCTTTTCCCTTCCTTGGGCTTAGTTTAGTGGGCGATAGGCACGCTGCTAGTGGGGTTAGGTCATAGCCATCTGCAGGGGTGCAGGGTGGGGGGTGGAGGGTGGGGTTTTTTATTTTTCCTTTATTTTGTTCTATGACCTTTCTATGTCCCTTTTCCCTTCTTCGCAAGAGATGTGGCATATTCTCCTGATCGTATACTCCTCATATCCGGGTGTCGAGTGTTGGATTCTTGTATTCTGTATTCTGGATGGGCGGTATCCGATGATGTTCGCTCGAGGCACTCTGTACTGTAATGTTCCATCTCGGCTCTAATTTGATATTGATATCTCTCAGATGCCTATAACTGATGTGTATTCTCTTATTTGGTCTGCCCATTCACTGTTATGATATGCTCCATCGAATGATGCCTGATATGTATATTTCTACTCTTGTGTTATTATTAATAAAAATATATAAAAAAAAAAAAAGAATGTACTTCTCGGATGTAGGATTTCTGACTAGTACCCTATTGCCGAGCCGGAGGACTCGCCTCCTGGCACGTGTTGAATGGGAGACTTGATCGTTTTGCATCTCAAGTTGACGTGATGCTTCAGCTACTTGATTTCTC
This sequence comes from Lissotriton helveticus, assembly GCF_964261635.1. NCBI lineage: Eukaryota > Metazoa > Chordata > Amphibia > Caudata > Salamandridae > Lissotriton > Lissotriton helveticus. The sequence continues at coordinate 255,644,106 of NC_136060.1, forward strand.
AGCTTTGATGGCTCCACTACCTGTGGGATGGTGACACCTAATGCTCGATTCATACGAAGAGCTCTGGGGCTCACCTTGGTGGTGGCATTTGGTTTGAGACTGTATTCCCTCAAGCAGGCGTTGAGAGCACACTCAGTGTTCTGTTCATTGGTTATGGTGATCTGGAGAAATGTATTTATTATCTGCATGAATTGTTTTGCCTCTCCATTAGCTTGATGCCAAAAGTGTGTGATTTTCTGATGACAAATACCCGTGACTGTAAATACTCAGAACATTTATGACTGGAGAACAGAGGGCCAGTGTCAGTTCGGATTTCGCCTACAAACCATGAGTGACAATGACCTTTTCCAATCATGGTATTGTCTGGCTGGCTGTTGTTGACTCAACAATCTCCACCTCTGGGTGCTTTGTGAAAATATCAATAACAACTACCATGTGTCTGCCATCTAGCAAACTTCCAAAACCAGCACTGGCCCGGTACCACGGGAACGGGGGAATGGACTCTGTGATAATGGGTGCCGACAGCTCTGCAGAACTCGCAGCTTGGCACACCTCAATCTGGATTTAGTTCTGACGATCCCTTGATAAGCAGTGTAGGCAAGGTCAACCACCTTTTGTTGCAAACTTATCGGAATCACCAAGTGGAGGCCTTTCATCAAACATCCTTCTGGGTTCACCGCTAGTTCCAGCCGAACATTGTGTTAAGACGCCAAAGTTAATTTTGCTTCCTCCTTGCGATGAGATGATTTTTGACGTAGAGTGCCAGTCGCCGAAGCCACTGCAGAGATGGCTAACTGGAGACATTAATCACTGTCCGTAGTCTGAACAATGTTTTTCATTGAGAGTGGCAACGGTGTAGACCATTCCACTATGAGGTGGACATATTCTTCGATTTCCTCAGCATCATCCCCCTCTTACACTGCGGCTGGCCTAGCATGTCTGGATAAATAATCTGCAGGATTCTGGGCACCAGGTCGATATACCACTGAGAAACAGTAGGCCTGCAATTGGAGAATCCATTTCTCGCGGTTAGTGGCCCATTTGGACAAGAAATGGTTAACCGTAGAGGTACAGGTGAAGGTCGCACCAGCCCCAGTGTGCCACAGTGGCCTCCTTCTCAATGTGAGACTATTGTTGCTCGGTTTCCATCAAAGCACGACTGGCATACACTACTGGAGCCCACTCGCCATTGGTTTATTTCTGCTGCAGTACAGCCCCAAGACCAATGGAACTTGTGTCTACAGACCGCTGTGATCAAGGCTGGGATCAAAATAAGCCAATGTAGTATCTGCCGACAGCGCTTTCTTGGTCACCTGAAAAGCCTCTTCTTGGGCGGGTCCCCAGCTCAATACAGTATTGGCTTTGGTCAGCTCCCTAAGGCGCGTAGTGAGGGCAGTTAGATTTTGGATGAATTGCCCACAGTAGGTAACCATCCCTAGGAAACTGTGCACGCTGGTGACACTGGTGGGTACTGGAACTGTTTGGATGTCCTGGACTTTTGTGGGATCTGGCATAACTCACTCCTCTGAAAGTCTATACCCAAAGAATGCTACCTCCTTCTGAATTAAAGCACATTTCTCTGTGTGGAGTGTGAGACCGTTGTGCATTAGGCATTGGAATGTCGCTTTCAGACGGTCCAGGTGTTCTTCCAATGCAGATGCATGTACCAGAATGTCTTACTGACATTGAGGAAACCGGTATGGCCAGCCAACACCCCTCTGATTTCCCGAAAAACCTGTGCTGCGCCTTATACTCCAAAATTGAGACGTTTATATCTCTGCATACCCACATAGGTGGAGAAGGTGGTGATTGCTCTTGATTCCGGTGCGAGTAGTAACTGAGCAGTAACTGATGATAACCTGCCCGGAGATCCATATTGGAAAACCACCTCGAGTAACTAACTTCAGCCACAATGTCATCAACTGTGGGCATCAGGTGTTGCTCTCGTCGGGTGGCCATATAGGGTAAGCGCATTTCGACGCATATTCGGACCTCTCCTGGCTGCTTGGGTTTTCACACAAGCACCTTCGTGGGTATCCAAAGCTTGGGGCCATCCACCTTCTCAATAATGCCCGCCTGTTCTAACTTCTGTAGTTTTGCCTCCACTTCAGGGTGTAGATGGATCGCCACCCTCTAATGCTTTAATGTGACAGGCTGGACAGAGTCATCAATATGTAGGCGTATGAGACGGTTTTTGAGGCATCCTACACCATCCGGTCCAATCTTCAGTTCCAACCCCTGACCCATCCTCCTATACCTCATGTGGACTTGTTAGTCGCCCGCTCGATGAACCTTCTGGTACCCCTCACTGTAGTTCTCTTGTACCGTCCTCCCCAAACTATGCCTCACTTTGTGCCCGCTCTCCAAGAACTGCTGGCCACCCTTGTGATCAATAATTTGTCAGTTCTTCTACTGGGCGACTTCAACTATTGGCCTGGTGACCCCAGGAAAGATCAGACTTCTAAAGATTTCTCTGACACTCTTCGCTGCTTCAATTTCACTTCGCATGTTCATGCCCCCACCCACGTTCATGGTCACACCCTCGACCAGATATGGTCGGCCTGTCGGGTTATTTCTCCTATTACCATCCTTCCCTGCACCTGGTCGGACCACTCGCTTATCTCCTTTTCTATTGATTTGGCAGTCACTAACCAGTCCCCCCTGCCCAAAAATGTCTTAGCACGGAACTGGAACCGGGTGGACCTTAAGTCTCTTCAATGTTCCTTTGCGACCTCACTCCCTGACTTATCTGACCTTTCCCCTGACCTTCAAGTTGACGCCATTAACACCTGGCTGTCCACTTCCTGTGATCTGGTCGCCCCCCCTCAGGAGTGTTAAGGCTTGTCGCCTGCACGAAGCCAATAAATGGTTTTCTAGCGATCTTAAGGCCCTTAAGTTGGCTCTCAGGCAGTCTGAGCGCCAGTGGAGGCGCAATTATTGCCCCCTCCTGAGAGATCGACACAGGTTTCTCCTAAAAAATTATAAGAGAGCTATTCTCTCAGCTAAATCAGAATATTTTTCCAACAAAATCCTATTAGCGACAACAAATCCAAGGAGATTTTTTCCATCGTTCACAATCTGGATGCCTCTGACAGAGTTAACCCCAACCCTGTCCCTTCCCAAGCCCTCTGCCTCTCCTTGAACGATTTCTTCCTCGAGAAGGTTGCCAACATCAAGCGGAACATCTCCATGCCATCTTCTCCCCTTCCCTTCCCTATCTTTCCTCCTCCTTGAACCATTTCTCTTCTATCTCGAAGGAATCCTTCCTTGCCCTGCTCAGGAAGGTCAAGTCAGGGTCCCCGGTTGACTATGGACCGGCTCGCATTTTAAGGGAGGTATTCTCTGGTTGTCACGACCCCCCCCCCTTTATTCCTTCTCAATGCATCCATCTCTCAGGGTATAGTTCCACTTTCCTTTAAATCAGCCACAGTCATTACCATTTTTAAAAAAAACGGCTCTGACCCTTCTCTTCCTGCCAATTTTAGGCCCATCTCCCTCCTCCCCTACCTTGGCAATATCCTAGAAAGCCACATCACCTCTTGCCTGTCGGCCTACATCGAGGGCAACCATCTTTTAGCCTCTCATCAAGCAGGCTTCCGTCGGGTCCACTCGACCGAATCTGTGGTTTTGTCGGTTTTGGACGAGCTGAAGATTCCAACTCTCCTCAAGCCCTAGTGCTTCTTGATTTGTCCGCTGCTTTTGACACGGTCGACCACTCCATCCTCCTCGACCGTGTCAGGGCAGCAGGCATCCAAGGCACCGCCCTCTCCTGGCTCGCCTCGTTCCTCCGAGGCCGGACACAAGCTGGTCGTCTCTCTGGCTTCTCCGCCCCCCTCGTTCGGTGTCCTGCGGGGTCCCCCAGCGCTCTTCCCTCTCCCCTCTTCTTTTCAACGTTTATATTTATCCCCTCATCATCTCTTTGCTCAATATGGAGGTCTCCGTGTACAATTACGCTGACGACCTTCAGCTTGTTTTTGACCTTTCCTCTCCCTCTGACTCCCTCCTTAAATTTCAGACCACACTCATTTTTATTTCTGACTGGATGAATCAAAACCACCTTAAGCTTAACCCGGACAAAACGGAGGTGGTCCTGACGGGTGGCTCCATCAGCCCTTGGCATTCTGCCTTCTGGCCTTCCATCCTTGGTCCCCCCCCCGATTCCCTCTGCTTCAGTAGGAACCCTAGGAATCAAGATCAGCCAGGTCCTCTCTATGCGCCCCCAGGTCAGCTCCGTTGTTTCCTCCTGTTTTTTGTCCCTCAGGGTTATTCGAAAGATTTCTTGCTTTTTCTCCCTTGATGCCCTTAAAATCATTGTTCTGGCTATGATTCTCTCACGTTTGGACTACGGGAACTGCTTGTACGTGGGTATTCCTGCCTACGAGCTGCGACGCCTCCAGACCATCCAAAATCAGGCTGCTCGCCTTATCCACCGGCTTCCCAGGTTCCACCACACCACTCCGTTACTCAAATCCCTTCATTGGCTGCCCATCCTGCAGCGAACCCTCTTCAAGATGGGATGCATAGTCTTCATGGCCCGCGCCCGTACGGCGCCTATCTTTATCAACTCCATGATCACCCACTACCTCCCCTGTCGTGATCTTCGTTCCTTCAGCCAATCACTTCTCAGTGTTCCCCGTTTCCGCAAGACCAGAATCGGTGGCACTAGGTTCTCCACTCTTGCCCCCCGCTTCTGGAATAGCCTTCCGCTTACCATCAGGTCCATCACTGAGTATCTGCATTTCCGTAAGGCGCTTAAAACCCATCTGTTTGCTCAAGCTTTTATCACCCAGTAATCCTCTTTCATCAGCTTTTTTCATCTGCTACTGACAATCACCCAGCGCCAGGAAACCGCTTGGTCACAGTGCGCTTTATAAATATTTTCAACTTTCAACCATCGAATAATGTTGCGAACTAATTCACCAGTTCTTCCACGCTACTCAGATGGACACTGAAAGCAAAAGCAACTAGTTGAAGACTTTCTGCTGTCCGGCAGCCCAGCAGCTTTCGTAACCGCCCTTGGTCATGTATCCTTTGGCACAAGTGGAGCGAGAATAATGGTTGATCTGTCGTGAACACACCTGCCAGTGGGAGTAGCATTGAGGATCCATACACAAATTCTTGGTTGGACGTGGGCCGTAGAGTCTGTTGTACAGGGAGAGCTTTCAGAACATGTTGCACCAGAATATTAATAGAATCCCCTGTATCGATCGGCAGCGGATAACCTGCCAGAATGATACTGCATTTCGGGATGTGTTTCACTAATATCCGCCAGGCAGCAGAGCATGGATGACGTGAACTGCACCTTCCTCATCCTCTAGCATTTCCGGAGTCTGCATGGTATGCACTGCTTTAGTCTTCTGCCCTCTTGTGGAAGAGCGGCACACATTAGCAAAATGGTTGGGTTTGTTGCAGGCTGAACGCTTCTTCCCATGAGCGGGACAAGACCCTTGATGGGGGTAGGTGTTGAGTTGAATCTAAGACGTGTTTTCCTTTTGTCAGGTGTCATGGCAGAATCCAAGTTGACATGCTCAGTCTTCACCTGTCATTGCAGAATGGCTTTCATGTGCACTGCTCGTACTTTGGAGAGTTCTTTGGACCGACCCATTGTCAGCATATCTGCCATTGTCATCCCTGGGACCTGAAGAATGTTATCTCTGAGCTTGACTGAGAAATAACCTTTAAGGAAAAGAGCCTGATTCTCATCATTAGCGTCTGGCAAGGTGCAGGTACTTGCTAGGTCTTTGAGTCGAGCGTAAAAAGTGTCCCTTGACTCTGGAGGTAGCTGACGAGCCTGGTGCAGTAAGAATGTCTCGTAATCAGGATTTTCTAAGGGCTCGAAGGAGGTGGTTAATGCTCGTTTTAATGTTGTGTATGTGAAAGGTGGGCCAACTTCCACAATAGACTTCCCTAACTTATGGATGGCTGCACCCCCCCAAATGTAGTAGCATGGGACTTTGCTTGTCCCCTTCCAGTGCTACGGCTGTAAAATAGGTCTCCAGCTGCTCAACCCAATCCTTCCATTACACAGCTAGGGTTGGTGGAGGGCGCTTGTTAACGAATGGCTCCAGTGCAGGAATTGGGGCCATGGTGATGCAGACTTGGTTCCTTCACTTCCAACACCGGGTCTGCGCTCAGACCGGAGGCAAAGTTATGCAAAGACACTTCTCCCACGATGTAGCAGAGAGATGGGCAGGTGCAGTTTGACGCCAAGAAGTGGTAGTCTGACCTGCAAAGAAGTCCACGTGGCCCAAGTGTGCAGAGTTGAATGCCGATGAGGAGCTGTGCACATGATAACTGTGGGGCAATCTATGTAGGTGCTAGCATATGGAAACAATTCCCACAGCAATTGAGCCTGATGCCCTGCAGGACATACCAGGAGGGTCACTGAGCAGGCTGTTGCACGGGCACAGAAGCACACCTCACCTCTGACTGTTGCAAGCATGTGGCACAGGAGGTCCCAACAGTAGACCAGCACCAGGAGGCTGGAGCAGCACGGTCTGTTGTACTTTAGGCACCACGCAGCATCAAGTTTGTGCAGGCTGGGCAGCCTGAGGAAACCAGCCACTCCTCCCAGGCACCACAGCGCTCAAAAGGCCACCAGAAGGGTTCCTGCACCAGCGTGGGTGGGGCCCTGGAACCAGGAGGGGTGGAGGGGCTGCAGCTTCAGGGGCACAGCAGAGCGATAGTAGACGCTCCGCGCGAGCATAAGGGAATGCTAGGCACTGTGAAAGGGCCAGAGGAACTGTAGGCCCGAGAGGCACAGCAGAGCCGCAGGAGATGCTCCGCCAGCTACAGGAAACTGCAGCTCGTCACCAGTTTGTTGGGTTGCCAGTTGTGTTAGGCAATCAGGCCCGCAGTGCTTCCCCCTTATCAACAACAGGCACAGTATGTGGTGTTTAATTACCCAAAAGGTGTATAGCCCGGGCTACTTTATTCCATTTTGCTTACGTCACAGCCCGAACCATTAAACCCCACAACAGTGAGGTCCATTTCCTAATACCCCCTCCTCAATTATACATAATGGGATGACCCATCCCAACATAACAGATGGGGACACCATCCCCCAGGGCTGTTTAAGATGAAGGGGAAGGAGTCTCGTGCCCTCCTTCCCTCAAATGCACATATGCCACTGAGACTCCATCCCCTGGGGCCTGATACTTTGTAGTTTCCCATCCCTGGAGAGTGCTGGCATACCCTGCCTGCGCTCAACCAGGCAAGGAAAAGAGGTTTTCTCTTGCCCGGCAGGAGCAGTAAAAGATTCTTCTCTAGTCTAGGCAAGAGCAAAGGAATGGTACCGACTCCCACCAGCATCCAATATCGTGCTGGCTGGTGAGCCAGTGGTGACCGTGGGGGGTCTTGGGGGCTCCCCATGCAGCCCACAACAAAAGGTACCTTGTAGGTGCCCCAGGTGGGCATCTGGGCATGCCCCTAATTTGTTTGTGTTAATTGGCCGGCTCCCGCCATAGGAACCAGCTGGAGCAGCGTTCGCCATGGTGCTTCCCCTGTTGCTCCCAACAGAAATGGAGCTGTAAAAAAACCCTGGGTTAAAGAGTGAGCTAATCTTGTAAGCTAGGAGCTTGCAGCTTCACTACCACTTTTATGATTTTGAAGAGGTCTTGTTTGGAAAGCGTGAGACTCAGGGTGTGCAAATACAGAGCAGTCACTACGGAATGCAGCTTTGCTCATCATGGCCCGCTTTTCTCAAATAACATTCACATATAATAAGGAAATTTAAGGGCAAAAAATTAACCTCATCTTTGTCCTGTTAGTTTAATCATACAGAAATGTGTACATGACTGCAGACTGGAATTTTACTTCTACTTCAAAATGGTTGCACTTGTTTAACACCTGAAGATATCTGATTGTGTGGTGTGTCCAGCAGCCTCTCATTGTAGCCCTCAGCAATCTTCTTCAGTTCACTTTGAAGATACACGCAAAATTCCTAAGGAGAAGGGAAAAAACGAAATCACCCACTTAGCAAAAAATTGCAGACTCCCAATGGCACCCAAAATGGGTGCCAGCTGGGGCCCTGGTTGGGTTTACGGGCGCCCTGGGGGTTCTCCCCACAGCCCCCAAAGAAAATTAAATTATGTGGGACCGGGAAACCCACAAGCTGGGGCCCTGGTTGGGTTTACGGGCGCCCTGGGGGTTCTCCCCACAGCCCCCAAAGAAAATTAAATTATGTGGGACCGGGAAACCCACAAAAAAGAAATAATAAATGAGCTGACAAAGCCCCTCACTTATTTCTGACAGCTCCTAGCAAGGAGTGCCACATAATACCTTTGGGCATTTTAGAAGAATACATTTTCTTGCACGTGGTGTCCCTAGATGAAGCAGGGGCACCATCAAACATGTTTTAATGTTGTGGGGGTTGCAGGGAGTGCAGAAGCTCCCCAGCAACATTTGTTTTTAAAAAAGGTGAGACTCCTAGGGCATTAAAACCATGTCCTCAGAAGATCTTGCCATGTTGTACTAAAGCACTCCTGACTGGAGCTTCTTTATACTCTTCAGCTGGAGTGTTGGGCCCTCTTGTGGTGTTTGTTATGGCTACATTTTGTGGACTGACAAATGTTTAAAAAAAGACTTAGAGATGTTTTTCTCTTTTTTAATAAACTTTATTAACTATTTTTTTACAACAACCACTTTTATTACTTTGCATTGTGTGATTAGTAAAATGTACATTTATTGGTGAGTTTTTGGCTAATCTGATACATCTAATGTTATAGATGGCGGTCTCTCTTTGGCAGGGTTTGCACCTTTGTCCAAGCAGGGACCCTTCCTTCTATTCAGGATAAAGGAGTTACTCCTAAAATAACCCCTGCTCCCCCCCCTGGGTGCTTGCCATGAGCAGTCAGGCTTATCTTAGAGGCAGTGCGTAAAGCATTTGCACATAACCAAGAGTAATACAGTGAAAGCACTGCAAAAAGGACACAACACCAGTTTAGAAAAATATCTAATATTTTTATATATCCATAAACGATAAAAATCCACCATACACTTCTCAGATCTTCAGTAATCAAAATAGACTTGAAATACAGTTCCTTGAAGTTGATAGCTCCGTCTGGGTCTATTACGGCGTCATGAACAACCAATCCGAACAATTCTGGCTGACCACTGTCTAGTGGGCCAGCTACGGTGTCGGGAAGACCCACAAAACAGTACCTGTAGAAATACAGGGCATCGGAGACCTCTCGGGGAGCCCCGAAGAGCCGGCGCCCGCAGGCGTCTGTTCCGGGGGTCAGTGCAGGAGTCATCCGGCCCTTCAAGTCACACCAGTTGCAGATCGAACGCCTTGTGGTTGAAGTCAGGAGTGCCAGTGTCCGCGATCATCAGGGCTGCTGTGCGATGTACGGTGCCCTCAGATCGCTGTTCAGGCAGCGGCTCGTGATGGTCATCCAGCGGCGTCGCTGAGACCAGGGCTGCGGTTCGAAGTGATGCGGTGCTCGTCACATTGCTGGCAGGTCACGGTGCAAGCAGCGTAGTCGTTGCTGAAGCGCTGTCATTGGCTGACTAGCTGGAGTCGATGGCGCTGGTGTCGGTGGGCCAAAGCTGCGGTGCTGGATGAGGACGGTGTGCCGTGTAACTTTCCAGCGGTGACCTCGAACCATGGTGCAAGCAGCGGCGTCTGTCGGTGTGGAGTGTCATTGTCGGGGATACCAGGAGGACGGTGTGAAGCGAGGCAGTGGTAAGTGCGGTGCCCACAAGTCGCGATTCAAGCAGCTGCTCGGGAAGGCGTCAGGTGGCGTCGTCTGGGAGACCAGGGTTGTGGTGGAAAGTGCGGCGGTGCCCTCTGTGGTGCCTTCAGGACAGGGAGTCAGCAGCGGCGTCGTAGACGGCGTCTGGTTGCTTTTTCTTCTGTTGCAGCACAGAACACAATCCCCAGTGCTGATGGCAGAAGAACTTGAAGTCTTTGCTTTTCCTGAGGCTTATAGAACAGGGGGCAATCTCTACCTCAAGCCCTTGGAGAAACTCACAAAAAGGAAGATGCAGAAAGTTCAGTCCAGTCCCTTCACTTCCCAAGACAGAAGCAGCCACTGCAGGCCAACACAGCAAAGCTCACAGCAAATGGTAGTCCCTCCTCACAGCTTCTCCAGCTCTTCTTCTTGTTAGAGATCGATTTTTATAGCAAAGGATGGTGCACCAGAATTTAGTAGTCCAAACAGGCTGTTGAATGATTGAAAAAAAGTCCTTTATTATTTTCAATCTTTAAAAAGGCCATCAGCCAACGCGTTTCGTTCCCATACGAACTTCGTCAGGGCTGTAAAAGCACAAATAAAACCACTCAGTACATGGATATACAAAAACAAAATATAGTCATATATATATACAAAAATATACAAAATATTTACATAGACATAAAAATATACAAATCTGAAGAACATTTGATATTACATTATTGTGCAAACAAAATCCATATAATTATACCGGGATCAAATTCCGTAAAGAAAGAAAAAGAGGAAGGAAAGGAGAATAGATAGCAATCATATTGTGATATCTCAAACTAGCTAGTTAGGGAAAGATATCTGTAAGTTAGAAAAGAAAAGAAAGAAGAAATAGATAAATAAAGAAGTCAAAAAATCAAAGACTAGATAGAGAATATAGACCACAGTTAGGGGAAGGCGTGGGAGAAAAACTCAGAGTTATCATCCCCTTTCTCTGGACATTTCTTGTTACAGGGCCCAATCTGTCTGTGGCCACCCAAGTAACATATTACTCAATCATATTCATCAACATTACATAGGAAAAGTCTAGCAACAAGGGAGCATCAAAAGAACAAATTGCCAAGAGATAGGACCACACACTCACCTAGAGAAAAACCTGGTGACAATTAAGGCTACCAAGCGCAGTTTGTTAGTCTTCTTGGTTCCAAAAGAGTTCTCTGAAGTCTTTTCTATCCCTGAGATTTCCAACAGGGGGTAAGCTGTAATTCAAGCCCTTGGAGAAAACTCTAACAGCAGGATGATGAAAGTACACTCCAGTCCTTTCCCTGCCCAAGACAGAAACAGCAGGCCAACACAGCAGAGCACGCAGCAAAGTGGCAGTTCCTCTTGAAAACTTTTCCAGCCCTTCTTCCTGGTGGATTCCTTAGTTCAGAAATCTGAATCTCTGGGGCCCAATATTTATACAGCAAAATCCTTTGTTCTCTGGAGGCAGAGAGTGTTTGTGCTCAGCCAAAATCAGTTCTGGCTTCTCTGGCCCAGCTTCCCAGCAGGATTGTCTAAGGCAGACGGGGCCAGTTCCTTAGTTCAGCAATCTGAGTCTCTGGGGTCTGCGCCCCAATATTTATACAGCAAAAATTGTTTGTTCTCTGGAGGCAGAGAGTGTATGTGCTCAGCCAAAATCAGTTCTGTCTTCTTTGGCCCAGCTTCCCGGCAGGATTGTCTAAGGCAGACAAGCCCTATTCAGGTGCAAGGGAAATGTCCTCCCACCACTCTAAATGCAGACTGGGCCTATTCCGGTGGTAGTGAAAACTCCTCCCACTACTCTGAATGCAGCCCAGATCTATTCAGCCCAGCCCGGACTCTTTTAGGAAAGGCAGGACACACATAAACTCCCCCAACCCCCAGTGGCCGTCTGAGAGAATGTACCACCCCAACCCCTGTGCCAGTCAATACACAAACACAGAGGAGCTGGAAACAACTACTATCTAACAGTGGTATTTTCAAACACACTACATACAAATCATCTTTACTAAAAGATGCATCTTTATATTTGGAGTTCAGGCATACTAAACTTTATTTTCCTATCTTGTCTCAATGGCAAGTTATATTTATAAGATGTTAAACATAAACTCCCATTCTACCCTATGGGACAGATAGCATTTCCATAGTGAAAAACTAAATGCACTGTAATTCACTACCAAGATATGTCACACACACCAGTACACGTCCCATCTTTAACATACACAGCACCCTGCCCACAGGGGTACCTTGGGCCTACCTTAGGGGTGACTAATATGTACGAAATGGGAAGATTGGGGCCTGGTAAGTGGGTGCACTTACTAGGTCGACATGCCAGTTACAAACTGCGCTCAGACTCTGCAGTGGCAGGTCCGAGTTACCTTTTCAGGCCTACTCATGTGGGTGGCTCAATCAGTTCTGCAGGCCCACTAGTAGCATCTGATTTGCAGGCTCAGTGCACTTTTCTAGGGGCTTACCAGTTAATCAAATATACCAACCATGGAAACACCAATCCAGAATACAAATTTCACAGAGAGCATATGCACTTTACCACTGATCTGCAGTGGTAAAGTGCCCAGAGTCCTAAAACCACCACCACCAACAACAGTAGGTCAGGAAAAATAGGAGAAAGAAGTAAAACTTTTGCTAGTAACCCTGCTAAAAGGGCATTTCCAACAAACATGTTTTACAACAACCACTTTTATTACATTGCATTGTGTGATTAGTAAAATAAACATTTGATTATAGTTATTGGTGAGTTTTTGGTAAAGCTGATACATCTGCTTTACATATGTTGATATGCTCCGCTCTTAAGAAAGCCACTAGTCCCACTTTTTTTGTTTTGTTGTTGTGACCCTTTGACAAAGTCAGGAAGTCTGCCTGACTTTGAATAACACCTTTTAAATTTTAATATTATTTAGTCAGCCTCTTAGGGTTGGGTGAAGGGCCTGGCCAGTGGCACTCTATTACATTCTGCGCAAGGCCAAAGGCCGTGAACAGCTGAGGATAGGGTGCTCTTAGGGGGGTGGGTGCAGTCAGGCCCTGCACCCAACCCTACGCTGCGCACGGCAATGGACATCTTACTTCATGCTAAAAAATAAAAAAAAATGAAATTCACTGAAAAGACCAAAGGTCAAAGTGACATTATACTTCAGTATGGCAATAATATGTTACTTTGCATAAAAACATCTTAGACATTCTCTGGGGGAAAAAGAACAAGCATTGGCATAGCCAATAGGTCTCGCTTTTGGGACCTTCTAAGAATTTAGTTATGCAGCACAAAATCCTTGGTGCAACAACATCAACTGTTGCATGGCTAAACACTTAAGAGGTCCCAAAGGCGAGACCTATTGGCTATGCAAATGTTTGTTATTTTTTATTCTTGGGGGGGAAACAGGGCTAGTGCCAGGAGGGTCAAGGGTGAGTGGCAGGGAGGTGAGGGATGAAGTCCAAGATGGACAAGGGTGACTGTCAGGCCATGGGGGTGAAGGGTGAGTGCCAGAGTGATGAGGAGTGAGTGCCAGGGAGATGAGACATATGAGTCTGGAGGGTCATGGGTGATTACCAGGGAGGGGAAGGGTGAGTGCAGAGAAGGGGGGAAGTATCAGTGCCAGAGTGAGGGGTAGCAGCCAGGGGGTGATGGGCTAGTGCCACAGAGGTGAAGGTTAAGTGCCAGGTCAGGGGGATGAAGGGTGAGTGCCAGGGAGATGAAGGTTGAGCGCCATGGAGGTGAGACGTAAGAGTCAGTGGGTCAAGAGTGAGTGCCAGGGAGGGGAAGGGTGAGTGCAAGGGGTGAAGGGTAGCTGCCAGGCCAGGGGGATCAAGGGTGAATGCCATGGAGGTGAAGGGTGAGTGCCAAGGGGGCGAGTAGTGAATGCCAGGAGGGACATGGGTGAGTGTCAGGAAGGTGACAGTTGAGTGTCACGGAGAGTCAATGGTGAGTGCCAGAGAGGGAGAAGGGTGAGTGCCAGGTGCAAGGAGTGACTGCCAGAGGCCAGAGAGGGAGAAGGGTGAGTGCCAGGGAGGTGAGGGGTGAGTGACAGACTACAAACAGTAGTGAGCTGGGGTCTAGAAGGAGGTGCGGAGATCATCACCCGGTGTGCCAGGCTGGGACGCACCAGTGCAAGGCCAGACTTGGGTGGATGTAAGAAGCTCTCAAAGGCAGGTGCCAGGTCACTTGTAACCTTAGTACAGGAGTGGGGTGCGCAGGAGAGAATAACATCTTAAAAAAAGAAACTATTCAAAATCCGGAATACTCCACTTTATGGTCTTGCAACTTTATGTGGAAAATAATTACCAAATATATGGGCTTCCGTAGGAGACTTGCAGCTTGTTACAACAACCTATTGAGATAAAGTTTGCATTGCACATAAGCCAAACGCTAACACAATTTGAATTAGTAACAGTAAGATTTGCAATGAACTAAAGACAAGTTAAAAAAGCACCCCAGAATTAAACCGAGGATACAGAATAATAAAAATGGGGGCAATGCTGGTCTATTTTTCACAGCTGACAGCCCAAAAAAACAGGGTGTTGTGGAGGACTCGGATTCTGGTGGAATCAGAATTTTTAAGAGAGTCAATTTTTCATAAAACTTTTTGTTGCGGTTGTGTATGTGGTTGTGTGTGTTTGTGGGTGGTTGTGGTTGTGATTGTGGGGGTTGTGGCTGTGTGTGTGTGGTTGATTGTGTGGTTGTGGGTGTGGGTGGTTGTGTGTGGGTGTGTGGTTGTGGGTGTCAGTGTGGTTATGTGTGTGTGTGTGGGGTGTGGTTGTGGGTGTGTGGTTGTGTGTAATAATAAAAATGTGGGCAATATTGGTCTCCTTTTCACTGCTGATAGCCAAAAACATGATGCTGTGGAGGACTCGGAATCTGGTGGAATCAAAATTTTTTAAATAGTCAATTTTTCATAAAACCTTTTGTTGCGGTTGTGTGTGTGGTTGTGTGTGTTTGTGGGTGGTTGTGGTTGTGTGTGGGTGTGGTTGTGGATGGGGATGGTTGTAGTTGTGTGGGTGGGTGTTGGTGTGTGGGTGGTTGTGGGTGTGTGTGTGGGTGTGTGTGTGGTTGTGGTTGTGATTGTGTATGTGGTGTGTGTATGTGGTTGTGTGTGTGTGGTTTTGTGTGGTGGTGGGGGTGTGTGTGTGTGGTTTTGTGTGTGTTGTGGGGGTGGGGGTGGTTTTGTGTGTGGGTGTGGTTGTGGGTGTGGTTTTGTGTGTGTGGCTGTGTGTGTGTGGTTGTGTGTGGTTGTGTGGGGGTGTGGTTGTGTGTGTGGTTGTGTGTATGGGTGGGTGTGTGGTTGATTGTGTGGTTGTGTTTGTGCGGTTGTGTGTGGTTGGTTGTGTGTGTGTGGTTGTGTGTGTGTGGTTGGTTCTGTGTGGTTGGGTGCGTGGTTGTGTGTGTGTGTGGTTGTGTGTGTCATTGTGTGGGTGTGGTCATGTGTAATAATTAAAATGGGGACAATATTGGTATCTTTTTCACAGCTGATAGCCAAAAAACATGGTGTTGTGAAGGACTCGGATTCTGGTGGAATCAGAATTTTTAAAAGAGTACATTTTTCATAAAACCTTTTGTTGCGGTTGTGTGTGTGGTTGTGTGTGTTTGTGGTTGTTTGTGTGGGTGGGTGTGGTTGTGTGTGGGTGTGGTTGTGATTGTGTGTGGTTGTGGGTGTGGTGGTGTGTGTGTGTGTGGTTGTGGGTGTGGTGGTGTGTGTGGTGGTGGGTGGGTGTGGTTGTATGTGTGTGTGGTTGTATGTGTGTGTGGTTGTATATGTGTGTGTGTGTGTGTGGTTATCTGTGTGGCTGTGGGTGTGTGGCTGTGGGTGTGTGGGTGTGTGGTTGTGGGTGTGTGGTTGTGTGTGTGGTTGTGTCTGGTTGTGTGGGTGTGGTTGTGTGTGTGATTGTGTGTATGTGTGGGTGTGTGGTTGTGTGTGGTTGGTTGTGTGTGTGTGTGTGGTGGCTGTGTGTTTGTGATTGTGGTTGTGTGTGTATGGTTGTGTGGATGTGTGTGCGGTTGTGTGTGTGTGTGGTTGTATGTGTGGTTGGGCGTGGGTGTGTGTGGTTTTGTGTGTGTGTGGTTTTGCATGGTTGTATTTGTGGGAGTGGGTAGGTGTGTGGGTGTGTGGTTGGGTGGTTGTGTGTGTGGTTGGGTGGGTGTGTGGTTGGGTGGGTGTGTGGTTGGGTGGGTGTGTGGTTGGGTGGGTTTGTGGTTGGGTGGGTGTGTGGTTGGGTGGGTGGGTGGTTGGGTGGGTGTGTGGTTGTGTGTGGGTGTGATTGTGTGTGGGTCTGGTTGTGTGTGGTTGTGTGTGTGGTTGTGTGTGTGGTTGTGTGTGTGTGGTTGTTGGTGTGTGTGTGGTTGTTGGTGTGTGTGTGGTTGTTGGTGTGTGGTTGTTGGTGTGTGGTTGTTGGTGTGTGGTTGTTGGTGTGTGGTTGTGGGTGTGTGGTTGTGGGTGTGTGGGTGTGGGTGTGTGGTTGTGTGTGTGTGGTTGTGTGGGTGTGATTGTGTGGGTGTGATTGTGTGGGTGTGATTGTGTGGGTGTGATTGTGTGGGTGTGATTGTGTGGGTGTGGGTGTGTGGTTGTGTGTTGGTGTGTGGTTGTGTGTTGGTGTGTGGTTGTGTGTTGGTGTGTGGTTGTGTGTTGGTGTGTGGTTGTGTGTGTGTGGTTGTGTGTGGTTGTGTGTGGTTGTGTGTGTGTGGTTGTGTGTGTGTGTGGGTGTGTGGGTGTGTTGTGTGTGGTTGTGTGTGTGTGGTTGTGTGGTTGTGTGTGTGTGGTTGTGTGTGTGTGTGTGGTTGTGTGTGTGTGTGGTTGTGTGTGGTTGTGTGTGTGTGTGGTTGTGTGTGGTTGTGTGTGGTTGTGTGTGGTTGTGTGTGTGTGGTTGTGTGTGTGTGGTTGTGTGTGTGTGGTTGTGTGGTTGTGTGTGTGTGGGTGTGTGTGTGTGTGTGTGTGTGGGTGTGTGTGTGGTTGTGTGTGTTGTGTGTGGTTGTGTGTGTGTGGTTGTGTGTGTGTGGTTGTGTGTGTGTGGTTGTGTGTGTGTGTGTGGTTGTATGTGTGTGGTTGTGTGTGTGTGGTTGTGGGTTTGTGGGTGTGGGTGGGTGTGGTGGGTGTGTGTGTATGTGTGTGTGTGGTTGTGGGTGTGTGTGGTTGTGGGTGTGTGTGGTTGTGGGTGTGTGTGGTTGTGTGTGTGTGTGGTTGTGTGTGGGTGTGGTTGGTTGTGTGTGTGTGGTTGTGTGTGTGGTTGGTTCTGTGTGGTTGGGTGCGTGGTTGTGTGTGTGTGTGTTTGTGTGTGTCATTGTGTGGGTGTGGTCATGTGTAATAATTAAAATGGGGGCAATATTGGTATCTTTTTCACAGCTGATAGCCAAAAAACATGGTGTTGTGGAGGACTCTGATTCTGGTGGAATCAGAATTTTTAAAAGAGTACATTTTTCATAAAACCTTTTGTTGCGGTTGTGTGTGTGGTTGTGTGTGTTTGTGGTTGTTTGTGTGGGTGGGTGTGGTTGTGGGTGTGGTTGTGTGTGGGTGTGGTTGTGATTGTGTGTGGTTGTGGGTGTGGTGGTGGGTGTGTGTGGTTGTGGGTGTGGTGGTGTGTGTGTGTGGTGGTGGGTGTGTGTGGTTGTATGTGTGTGTGGTTGTATGTGTGTGTGTGTGTGGCTGTGGGTGTGTGGCTGTGGGTGTGTGGCTGTGGGTGTGTGGTTGTGGGTGTGTGGTTGTGTGTGTGGTTGTCTGGTTGTGTGGGTGTGGTTGTGTGTGTGATTGTGTGTGTGTATGTGTGGGTGTGTGGTTGTGTGTGGTTGGTTGTGTGTGGCTGTGTGTGTGTGTGTGGTGGCTGTGTGTTTGTGATTGTGGTTGTGTGTGTATGGTTGTGTGGATGTGTGTGCGGTTGTGTGTGTGTGTGGTTGTATGTGTGGTTGGGCGTGGGTGTGTGTGGTTTTGTGTGTGTGTGGTTTTGCATGGTTGTATTTGTGGGAGTGGGTAGGTGTGTGGGTGTGTGGTTGGGTGGTTGTGTGTGTGGTTGGGTGGTTGTGTGTGTGGTTGGGTGGGTGTGTGGTTGGGTGGGTGTGTGGTTGGGTGGGTTTGTGGTTGGGTGGGTGTGTGGTTGGGTGGGTGGTTGGTTGGGTGGGTGTGTGGTTGTGTGTGGGTGTGATTGTGTGTGGGTCTGGTTGTGTGTGGTTGTGTGTGTGGTTGTGTGTGTGGTTGTGTGTGTGGTGGTTGTGTGTGTGGTTGTTGGTGTGTGGTTGTTGGTGTGTGGTTGTTGGTGTGTGGTTGTTGGTGTGTGGTTGTTGGTGTGTGGTTGTTGGTGTGTGTTGTGGGTGTGTGGTTGTGGGTGTGTGGTTGTGGGTGTGTGGTTGTGGGTGTGTGGTTGTGGGTGTGTGGTTGTGGGTGTGTGGTTGTGTGTGTGTGGTTGTGTGGGTGTGATTGTGTGGGTGTGATTGTGTGGGTGTGATTGTGTGGGTGTGATTGTGTGGGTGTGATTGTGTGGGTGTGGGTGTGGGTGTGTGGTTGTGTGTGTGTGGGTGTGTGGTTGTGTGTTGGTGTGTGGTTGTGTGTTGGTGTGTGGTTGTGTGTGTGGTTGTGTGTGGGTGTGTGTGTGTGGGTGGTTGTGTGTGTGGTTGTGTGTGTGTGTGTGGTTGTGTGTGTGTGTGTGGTTGTGTGTGTGTGGTTGTGTGTGTGTGGTTGTGTGTGTGTGGTTGTGTGTGTGTGGTTGTGTTTGTGTGGGTGTGGGTTTGTGGGTGTGGGTTTGTGGTTGTGGGTGTGTGTGTGGTTGTGGTTGTGGATGGGTGTGTGTGGTTGTGGGTGTGTGTGGTTGTGTGTGTGTGTGGTTGTGTGTGTGTGTGTGGTTGTGTGTGTGTGTGGTTGTGTGTGTGTGGTTGTGGGTGTGTGTGGTTGTGTGTGTGTGTGTGTGGTTGTGTGGTTGTGTGGTTGTGTGTGTGGTTGTGTGTGGTTGTGTGTGTGTGGTTGTGTGTGTGTGTGGTGGTGTGTGTGTGGTGGTGTGTGTGTGGTTGTGTGTGTGTGGTTGTGTGTGTGTGGTTGTGTGTGTGTGGTTGTGTGTGTGTGGTTGTGTGTGGTTGTGTCTGTGTGGTTGTGTGTGTGTGGCTGTGTCTGTGTGTGGCTGTGTGTGTGTGTGGCTGTGTGTGTGGTTGTGTGTGTGGTTCTGTGTCTGTGTGGTTGTGTCTGTGTGGTTGTGTCTGTGTGGTTGTCTGTGTGGCTGTGTGTGTGTGTGGTGTGTGTGTGTGGTGTGTGGTTGTGTGTGTGGTTGTGTGTGTGGTTGTGTGTGTGGTTGTTGGTGTGTGTAGTTGTATGTGTGGTTGGGCGTGGATGTGTGTGTGGTTGGGCGTGGGTGTGTGTGGTTGGGCGTGTGTGTGTGTGGGTGTGGTTGTGTGTGGGTGTGGTTGTGTGTGGTTGTGGGGGTGTGGGTGTGTGTGTGGTTGTGTGTGTGTGGTTGTGTGGTTGTGTGGCTGGTTGTGTGTGGCTGGTTGTGTGTGGCTGGTTGTGTGTTTGGGTGTGGTTGTGTGTTTGGGTGTGGTTGGGGGTGTGGTTGTGGGTGTGTTTGGTTGTGTGTGGTTTTGTGTGGTTGTGGGTGTGTGTTTGTGGTTGTGTGTGTGGGTGTGTGATTGTGTGTGCGTACTGTAATCCATGCAAGTTGCGTGTTGGGAGCAATTAAATTAGGCCCGATACCAATTTGTATAGTTGGTAGGCATTGACGATTAGAGTAAATACGTGGTCGTGCACTAAAGAGACTACAAAGTTTGAGACCAATAAGTTTATTCATAAGACTAAGAATAATAAGACTATTTTGATGCAACTCGAAAAAGTTTGCACGTCATGGTAATATACATTTGGATTCAAACAGAAGTGAAAGTGATCGGACGGAGGCAGAGGTGAAAGCTCGGGAAATAAAAACAAGCAACTTAATGAGCAATGACGGAGGAGACAGATGGCGGCTGCGTGCGTGAACGTAAGTGTGTCGCATGCCAATAGCACTTTGAAAACTCACCTACTAAATGTCTTGTCCAGGGCAGCGCATGCGCTGGATCAGGCAAGACCTAAAAAGGTTAAAGGATCTGGGTATACACTTACAAAATAATAAAAATTTAAATAAAAGGCCCGGCTCTCAAATTGGGGTGTCTGGAAAGTTGGCAGGGGCTACGCGTGCCTTGAGGCTACATCCGCAGACCAAACTATTTTCAGTGTGGGTTCCCCGAATGGGCACCGGGGCACCCACTCTAACAAAACAAAAAAGTAAGAGCAAAAAATGTGTTGGCTTCTGGTGGGGAACCGGCTGAGGTCGCAGGGACCTTGGGGGCTTCTCCTTTGTCCCCAGCAATAATAAAAGATGTGGGTGTCCCAGGTGGGCACCCAATTAAAACATAAAATGGAATTATTTATTATTAATTTCTCCAGAGGAGGTGTGCCCCATAATGCTCATTCGTAGGGTTTTTACTTTTGTTTTTTGGGAATGTTGTGGTGCCCCCAGAAGGGGACAGGGCAACAACCACCCACTCTTTTTTTATGTTGTACGGTGCTTCAGAGAGTGCAGCATCCCCCTAGCAACATTGAATCAATGACCCCAGGAGAGCTTACCATATTGTTTTTAAAGCAATTGAAAAAATTTAAGAGAAACACTTTTGATAAGCATTTCAGTTTACGATTCATCAAATACACGTCTGATTACAACCATTGGTTACTGTTTAACAAAATCAATAGCTCTGCTTTACATATGTTGATGTGCTATCCCCTTGATCAAGGCAATAGGCTCACTTTGTATATTTTGATGTTCTGACCCTTTGACAAAGTCAGTAGGTCTGCCTTACTTTAAATCACACCCTTTATAGTGTTAGAACACATAGTCAGCTGTGCATGGCTGGTGAGTGGGGTGCTCCTGTACCCAACCCCGGGGTTGTCTATGGCCAAAGGCTGTGCGCAGCAGAGGATTGGGCGCCTGTGGGGGTGGGTGCAATTCCTGGCCCAACCTCACACTGCGCATGACTGAAGGCAGGGTGATGGGCGCAGGGCCTGGCCAAAGGCTCTGCTCTTGGGGTGGAGAGGGGTAGGGTGCTTGCAGGGGAGAGGGTGCAGGACCTAGAGGGCACAGGGCCCTGCAACCAACCCCACAATGCACTTGGTAATGGATTGTACTTTACGTAAAAAAAAACAACTAGAAATTCACTGATAAAAACAAAGGTTAGAAGGACTTTTTATGTCAGTTAAAACATACCGTTTTAAATTAGAAAAACTACTGAAATGACCAGTTATAGTTAACTTAATTATAACTTGTGCCCTAAAGTAACTGAAAGTTGCACCCTCACATTCATCTGCGAATTTACCTGACTTAATTAAATTAATTGACTTGATTGAAAGAAACACTGCATTGTGGGAACGCGAGGTACAGTTGCTTTAGGGCATGTTATAGTTGGTTAAGATAACTATAACTGACGAATATCAGTGACTTTGTTTGTTTAAAACAGTTTATTTTGACTGACATTTTAATTGAACTATAACGTTCCTTAACTCTAGTTTTTCAATAAATTACATATATATATATATATATATATATATATATATATATATATATATATATATATATATATATATATATATATATATATATATATATCCAGGAAACCCTCCCAAAAGAAGGCAGAGGCCACGATAGGGGAACAGATGGAGGGCTTCTTTATTTCAAAATTAGGCACAAAAGGGCGTATGCATTTCGGCTATCTAGCCTCTTCAGCGCCCAGCGTGGTTCTGGAGGAAAGTCATGTGCCACAGAGTTTGTTAAGGAAGCAACAGCTGAAATAGTTGAGGATTGCTCCGCCCAACGTGGTGAAAAGTTCCACCGTTCACAGCACCTTAATTGTAAAGTGAACTGCGTATCCCAGCATGCAGTATTCTGGCAAATGATTGTGCAAACTCCGAAGTGACACAGGACCATATCTCTCATTGTGTTCGTGCCCGCAGAAACAAACAGCCCCCTCGAGTCCCCAACTGCACAACCTTCGTTCACAGGAATCTTCTTTGCGGGGGTAAGTCCGACAGTGCGTCTCTCCCAACGCGGAGTTGATAACTCCGACACCGCTGCGTTTCATCCTGTTAGCTAGGGTGGGCCTGATCCATTTCAAAAACTTGAAGTGAAAGTGGTTTTCGACGAAGCAAAAACGGGAGCCAGTGTTGATCAGGCCAACTTGAGTGCAGGGGCCTCTGAAACATGCCGCTGGCTGGCGATGTGCAAAATGTCCAGGAAACCCTCCCAAAAGAAGGCAGAGGCCACGATAGGGGAACAGATGGAAGGCTTCTTTATTTCAAAATTAGGCACAAAAGGGCGTATGCATTTCGGCTATCTAGCCTCTTCAGCGCCCAGCGTGGTTCTGGAGGAAAGTCATGTGCCACAGAGTTTGTTAAGGAAGCAACAGCTGAAATAGTTGAGGATTGCTCCGCCCAACGTGGTGAAAAGTATATATATATATTACCTACTGGCGATAGCCAGTAGGTATATATAGTTAGGATTGTTTTCCATAGGGAAATCGCAACATTCTATTGGGAATAACTTTGGGGCCGGTTGAGGAATCTTCCTGACATTTTCCTTAACTTTGCCTCGGGGCGTTCCGCTCCTTCCCTGAAAGTTTGGGGGGGGGATTCGTCAAGCGGGGGCCGAGATAAAAGGGGGTCCCAAAACGTGTTTTCCCCATGTTAATTTCCATAGGACGGTTGGACTCACTTTTTTTTTTTTTTTTTTAATTCTTTTTATTGTTGCATCAGGCGAATCATAAGTACCAGGAACAAGACATCGCGGGGGAGCGTCAACATTCCGCTCTACCCGCCTTTACGCAACTTTTGAAATAGTCAGTTACATTGCATTCATCCTGACGAACTTATTTTTCATTTTCACCCCGAACTCCCCCCCCCCCCATCAACTATAAGTAAAGGCAGTAACTGAGAGACCTCTCCTCGAAGCCCCCCCCTACTCGTCCTCCCCCCCCCCCCCCCCCCAGCAGCATGAACCCTTCCAACCACTCCCCCCCCCCCGACCCTCATGGCTCTCTCGGTCCTCTAAGTTGTGTGACATTGAGTATAAGCAATCCCCATGGCCCGTAGCCTTCAAGGGTACACATGCTGGAATCAGCGACATACGCACCATCTCTGTGCTTCATCCTACCACCCGCCCACTTCCCCCACCGGTCCCGCCCTCCTACTCCAGTCCATGGTAGTGCCTCCACTTGGCCCATATTTTTCTAAATTTTCGGGGGCACCTCCTAGCTTTATACGTAACTCGTTCAGCTGCCATATACATATCTAGACCTCTTCTCCATTCCTCGAGATTTGGTTTCCCAGGCGCCCCCCACAATCTTGCAATGTCCCTTTTTGCGACCACCAGGGCCAGCAGCAGAAAAATGAGCAAGTATCGCGTGATATCCACCTCCGTGGACATTCCCAAGAGCGCCAGTTTGGGGTCCTTGGGTATCTCTACCTCCAGTATCGCACTCAATTCATTGAAAACCTCGTCCCAATATTCCTGTATCACTGTGCATCCCCAGATGATGTGGAAGAAGTCGCCCGTTTGGTGCTGGCATCGTAGACAGGTGGTGTTGTTAACCCTCTCCATCCGGAAAAGCCTCACCCTGTCAAAGTATGCCCGATGGAGGACCTTATACTGAATGAGGCGAAGCCTCAATTTTATGGCCACTTCTCGGGGGTGCATGAGTATGAGTTCCCAGTCTAGGTCCTCCAGCGTGCCCACATCTGCCTCCCACCTCTCCCTGAGGACCTGTAGATCACCCAACATGTTATTTGTCAGTGTTTTGTAGGTCATGGATACCGCCCCCCTCTGTATCTGTTCTTGCAGTAGGCGGCCCTCAAGTGGTGCAAACTGGGGAATGTCAGTGAGAGATATGTTTTGGGCTCCCCATGCATGTCGCAGCTGTATGTATTTGTAGTATTGGGTTCTCTGGAGTCCAAATTCCTGCTGCAGTGCTTGGAAGGTTTTAAGTTCCCCCTTTGCTATGACATCCCCAACTGTGGAGATGCCAATGTCATCCCACCTTTGAAACCCGCGCAGCTTGTTCAGTTCAGTCAGCCACCTACATGCCCATAGGGGGGTTTGGCGGGTGAGCCTTTCATGCCAGCCCATTCTAACCGACGCTCTGCGCCACGCCGTCAGGGTAATCCTAGTCGCGGGGAGAAGCTGGCGGCCTCCCCTCCCCCATATAAAAAGTGGAGCACCGTCTTATTGCCCCATGTAGATCTCTCTAGTGCATAGGTGGGGTGGTCAGCCGGGGCGTGTATCCAATCGTTGATCGGGGTGAGGTGTTCCGCCCAGTAATAGGCCTCCAAATTAGGCAATGAGAGACCCCCACTATATTGGTGGCGCTGCATAGTCGTGAGTGCCACCCGGGACTGCTTCCCCAGCCACAAGAAGGAGCGGAGATCGGTATGGATTTTCCGCAATGTCAGAGCCGGGAGGGGATAATACTCATTTTGCAGGGCGTATAAAAACTTTGGGAGTAGGATCATTTTATACAGAGCAGCCCTGCCCAAAATGGTGAGCGGGAGCGGCCTCCACCTATCCATCTCCGCCTTTGCCGCCACCAACACTCTATCGACATTGTCCGTGTAGGAGCGCCGCTTATCTCGGGTGATAAAGACCCCCAGGTACCGGAAGCCTGCTGTGGTGTGAATGAGCAGCTCAGGCAGCTCCTCCCCTCGCGGGGCACCTTGTGGGTCGTATAGGACCGACTTATGCCAGTTTATAGTATGTCCGGCTACCGCCCCAAAGTCATCCAGTTCCCTGAATAAGGCCGGTATCGTCGTAGCCGGGTCGGTCACGTACAACAGCACATCATCGGCGTAAAGGGAGATCTTCTCCTGTTCAGTGGCCGATTCCCCCCAGTGGAAGCCAGTCACATCTCGGTTGAGCCGGATACGGATCGCAAGGATCTCGATCGTGAGGGTAAAAAGGAGTGGGGACAGCGGACACCCCTGTCGCGTCCCCCGCTCTATCGCGAACTCTCTCGACATTCGCCCATTTATGCGCACTCTAGCCCTAGGTTTCGAGTATAGAAGTTTCACCCAGCGCTGGAACTTGGGCCCGGACCCAAACCGTTCAAGGGTCCCCATTAGGAAAGGCCAGTGGACCGCATCGAACGCTTTCTCTGCGTCCAAGGAGAGGAACCAATGTGGCTCCCTCCTGTCACAGACTTCTTGGAGCCAGTTGTGGGTGCGCCGCAGGTTGAGTTTGGTGGCCCTGTCCGGCAGGAACCCGGACTGGTCCGGGTGGATCAGGCCCGTAATTACCTGTCGTAAGCGCCGTGCAAGAATAGTGGCCAGGATTTTAGTCTCAATATTTAGCAACGAGATTGGGCGATAGGAGGAACAGTCTCCACGGGGCTTGCCTTCCTTGTGAATCGGGATTATGGTAGCTAGGGCCAGGTCCGGCGGGAGGCCTCCGGAGGCAAACGCACCCGCATACAGCGACTTCATGTGACGCGAAAGGAGGTCCCCCGTTCGTTTGAAGAACTCCGCCGGGAAACCATTTGGTCCCGGAGCCTTCCCCGGTTTCAGGGCAGCCATCGCCTCTGCAATTTCATCTAGGGACAGGTCGGCTTCCAAAGCCTCACTATCTTCAGGGGTCAACTGCGGAACTTCCACGCTACCCAGGAACGATTGCACCACCTCGCAGTCCCCTAGGTCCCTCGCCCTGTAGAAGTCTTCGAAATAGGTCGCAAAGGCCTCTGCTATAGCGCCGTCTGTGGACGCCCGCGCCTTACTAGGGAGCTCAACCCAATCCACCCACCTGGCAGCTCTCTCGCGCCTGCTCAACCATGCCATGAGTTTACCAGATTTGTCGCCGACATCGTACAAGCGATGTAGGGTGGCCAGCGCCTGTGTACGCGCCTCGTCCGTGCTTAGCTCTCTATACCGCCTTTGAGTGTCTAGCAGTATTCTGAGATCTACCTCCTCCTTCGTTCTGTGATATTCAGCCTCTCGGGTCAAGATGTTTGCCTCCTCCTTCGCTATGGCTTCCGTGCGTTTCCTTCTGGCCTCGCCTACCCTGGATTGGAAGCGGTCCCTCAACACCGTTTTCATGGCTTCCCACAGTGTCACCCCGGACTGTACCGATCCCTCATTTTCGGCCATAAAAACTTTGATATCCGCTCTTATGCCCCCTAGAATTTCAGGAGTCTGTAAATCCCATGGCGACATATGCCACTGTGCCTGACCTCTCCCCCTTCCCCGACCTATATGTACGAACAGCGGAGAATGGTCCGAGATACCCCTCGCCCTATAGTCTGCCTCGTCTCCCGCCGAAAGCTCCTGTCTCGATGTGAAAATGTAATCTAGCCTAGAGAAGACCTTGTGGGCCCCAGAGTAAAATGAGTAAGCCACGTGGGCAGGATGTAGCCACCGCCAAACGTCAGTGAGACCGATCGTGTCCATTCTGCGCGCCAAAGCCGTCTCTGCAGCCACTGTGTGGGGGTTCCCAGATCTATCGCGCGTCGTGCACATCACGTCATTGAAATCCCCCCCCACAATCTGTATCGTGTCCGCCGTGTCTAGCAGAATGGCCGTGATCTCCTGCATTGTTCGTGTTTGTAATTTGGGTGGAGCATATACCGACAGTAGAGTACCTGCGCCTCCTCCATGTCCCCTGCACCCCGGCAAACGAGCCCTGTGGGTCTAACCATGTACGTGTGACTGTGAAAGGTGCTGTTTTCCTAACTAGGATTGCCGTGCCCCGTGAGTCCATGGTGTATCCCGCGTGTGCCAGAACTGTGTACTGCCCGCGCGCTAAAAAGGCACAGCGGTTCCCCCTCAAATGTGTTTCCTGAAGGAAAATGATGTCAGGTGCCACTCGCTTAATATATGCAGTAACCAGGCTCCTCTTAATTTTGGAACCCAGTCCGTTTACGTTCCAGGTTAGCGCCTTAACCCCAGCGCCTTCACCGTGAGGTGTAGCTAGTGTACTCGCCATTGTTTCACCTGAGGACTATCCAGCACCGGGCCCCAGGGCCGGGATGGTAGCAAGGGTAAACTTTCCCGAACTTGCTGCTGCTGTTGTTTGACGAACTTCCCCCCTCCCTCCCCAACACTCTCAACAACCCCAACGTGGGGTAACATGGTAACAAAACCCCATCCCGCTCCCCCCACCCCACCTCCCTCCCCTTCCAGTTGCATCCCCATCCGGGTCTCAACTATCCACGGGAGTAGGCCTGTCGCCCTCCCACACATCCCACCCTCAATAAACCGCAACCAGTGCTAAAAACACAAAGAACAGTACTAGGGGGGTGCCAACTTGCTTGCTCTGCATCGCCGAGCCGCCATCTATTCCCTTTCCCAGTGCATCATTGTTCACGAGTGTGAGTCTTGTGTGTCCACCTGTCCCTCACGACCTGTAGAGTCTTGCTCCAGCTGCCGGATTTCTTCGGCCAGAGGGTGCAACGAATCACTCCTTGTATCATCCTCCTCTTCACCGGATGCGCGGCCCTCCGATTCCTCCATTTCTTCTTCTTCAGAGCGGATTCCATTTCTCAGGCTACCAAACCTCGAGCCTGCCACGGAGTCGGTACCCGGTGACGCGGACCTGCCTCGCCTCCTGTCCTGCAGGTTTCTTGTCCTGTATGGAGTGTGCGGCGTCTTGTGCTGTGTCCTCCTCAGTCTCCGTCTTTGCGGCTTCGGCCTCTCCCATTTCGGTCGTTCCCGCAGTGACCGGTCTAGCACTGCCCGGCCCGCCGCCTCCCTACTATTCAGGATAGGTCGCTCCTCCAGCCATTGCCACGCGTCGTCCGGGTATGCAAAGAAGATGGATTTGTCCTGATAGATGACCTTGAGCTTGGCCAGGAAGAGGAGCATATACTGGATGTTGAGGGACCTCAGCTTTGCTTTTACGGCGTCAAAGGAGCGGCGTTGTTTAGAAACTTCCTGACTGTAGTCCGGGAAGATCATTATGGTGGCGTTTTCAAAGCGGATCTCACCCAGTGTCCTGGCTTCCCGCAATATCAGATCTCGATCGGCAAAGTTCAGAAACCGGGCTATGACCGGTCGTGGTCTCGCACCCTCCGGTGGTTTGGCCAGGAGCGCCCTGTGCGCCCTCTCTATGATAAAACACGGGGAAAACCGCGCCGTAGGGAAGGTCTTTTTGAGCCAGTCGAGGAGGAAGGCGGTCATACTCCTTTCTTCAATCCCTTCTCTAAAGCCCACGAAGCGCAGGTTGTTCCGCCTTGACCTGTTTTCGGCATCATCCACCTTCCACAGAAGTTGACGGTGGGAGGCCTGGAGCTCTGCCATGTCCTTCCTCAGCTCAGAGACCGACTTCTCATTGTCCGTCAACCTCGACTCGGTCACCGTGACCCTGTCGGTCAAGTTTCGAAAGTCCTGGCGTAGCAGCGTAACCTCGGATCCTACCTCCCCGATTTTGGTTTCCAAGGCCGCTCGTGAAGCTTGGATGTCCGTTCTAGACGCCTGTATGGCCTCCAGCAGCATGTCCGTGTCATTGCGTGCGCCTGATTGCACGGGCCGTTGTTCCACCGTGGGTCGCGGAGCAGCGAAATTGTCCATTGGGCCCTGCCTCTTGGTCTTGGGTGTCGTTGCATTCTTGCCCATAGCTGCGTTGTCTAGAGGCCAGGGGCTTCTGGGATGAACCTGCCTCCCTCTGCGGTATCGCTGGGCTCGGCCGTGCGCCGGGAACAGAGGCAGAGTTAAGTAGCGCCTCGACCACGCAATGCCCTTGGGCGGCCCCTAATTGTGATCCTGAGAGTCTCTGGGCCAGGGCCCGCGTACACTCCCTGTCCTGATGTGGAGAGCCGGGGGGGGGGCCGATCCTCTGCTCGCGGCGGGGATTTGTTTTGTTCCCCGAGGATCTTACCGTCTCAAGCCCGGGTCTCAGGGCGTGGGCACAGGCGGTGTAGCGCCGCGAGTGGAGGTCTCGCGGCGTCGTCCAGCCGCCTCCTTTCCCGTGTGGGCCACCGGGCTCTATGGCAGCAGGGCCTGGTCACCACACTCCCGGCAGGCCCCAGTGGTCTTCTGCGGTTCGACCGCCTTCACCCCAGTGTCCTCAACTGTGCCGCCTCCGCGTCGGTGGAGGGTGATCCCCGTTCCCGGCGCCAGGCAGACCAAGCCAGGGGGGGGGGAGTATATCTCCACCTGCGTCTCGTGCGGGCCCTCTCCGTGCTCCTCACCGCCTCGGGCCCGGATCGCCAGGTTTAAGGGCAGTGGTGCGGCGCTGTTGGCGGAGGGCTCGGGTGACGCCCCGTCGCTCCTGTTCCCGAGCGGGCCGCAGGGTTTCTAGGGTGGCAGGGACCGGCCCTTTCCCCCCCGGCAGGCCTCCGCGGCTGTCCGTGAGTCAAGCGCCGTCCCGCAGTACACAGCTAGCGCGCGGCCGCCATGTTGGTAAAGGCGGGCGCCGCTTCAGGGGCTGACCCTGGTCCTCGTGCCGGGCAGATACGGAGCGCCTCACCTCGGTGCAGGCCCCCGTTTCGCTCCGTCCCTGAGCCCGTGTCCGGTCACAGACTCTGTCCGGCTGTGGTAGCAGTGGGGTGGACCCCGCCGTTACACTCCTGGAGCCTCCACGCCGGCCGCCATATTGGATGAGGCGGTCGGTGATCGTTGCTGTCCCGCTCCCAATGTCCGGCGGAGATGGTATGCAGCCGTCCGCCCGGCTGCCAAGCACCCAGCGGAGCCCCCACGGGCCGGTGGTAGCGAGGTGTGGGTCCGTCGGTCCTCGATGTGTGCCTCCCTCTATCCGAGCGCCGAGGCCGCCATCTCGATCTCCGTGAGGCAGCAGAGCCACCGTTATACACGGTGCCCAGGCAGGGATCGACTTCGTTTCAGCTCTGCAGTGGCCCGTAACAGGTACCCGGGCTTCAGCTCCCTGCTTCGGTGGCGTTTCTGGGTCTTGGGGGATCGGTAAAGTCGGATAATCAGTGGGCTCGGCCGGAGCTCTGTGCCGGCACGTCTAGTCGGCCATGCTCGGTTGGACTCACTTTTAGCCCGAACGGCTGAATGGTTTTCCGCCAAACTTGGCAAAATTGTAGGGACTGGTAGCCCGATGTCCTTTGCTATGTCTCAAGATATGTGCTCCAGTGGTTTTTACGAAAATTAACTTTGAAAAAATATATATTGGGCTATATATATGTTAGAGCCCAAATGTAGCCCAATGTAGCCCAAAGATGGCCACCAGAGACAAAAAAAAACAAATGTAGCCCAAATAGCAGCCAGATGTAGCCCAACTATAGCCCAATGACAGAATGTCCCAGAGTGTTCTAAAGAACAACTAGAGCGCTAACAGTCTTACTTATGACAAATGTATGGCACACCTGAAGTCATCTTGATTGCAATAAAGTGTTTTTGCAAAGGAACAAAATGAGGGGATTCATTTTGCCATAGAAATTATGATTAGTGCTGAAGAAAGAAAAATTAGGGCACATTTTGAGTGACTTCTCAAATCCTCTTATATTTCATTAAAAAAATTCTGATATGAAGTCTCCCAAGATGGCCACCAGAGACAAAAGAGCCCAAATGTAGTCCAAATATCAGCCAGATGTAGCCCAACTGTAGCCCAATGACAGAATGTCCCAGAGTGTTTTAAAGAACAACTAGAACGCTAACAGTCTTACTTATGACAAAAGTATGGCACACCTGAAGTTATCTTGATTGGAATAAAGTGGAAACACTTAATACATTTAATTTGAAAAGGAACAAAATGAGGGGTTTCATTTTGCCATAGAAATTTTATATATATATATATATTCACTGAAAAAACCATAGGTTACACACCAGTTATAGTTAGGGATTAGCATTTAAAAAACCTTTGAAATTCACTGAAAAAACCATAGGTTTCACACCAGTTATAGTTAGCTGGAAATTTTACTCGCATAAAACCATTGAAATTCCCACGTTATAGTTAGTTGGACTCACTATAACTTGCACGTCTGCAATGCACTGCTGATGACGTCACATATTACATCACTCATGCATATATTTAAACATTACTCGCTAATATATGTATTCACTAAGATACACTTAATAAGCCAGTTAACCAATCATTTTTTTTTTTTTAAAAACACTGAAAAACCATAGGTTTCAAGCTTTATATAGTTAGGAATTAGCATTTAAAAAACCTTTGAAATTCACTGAAAAAAACATAGGTTTCAGGCCTTATATAGTTAGGAATTAGCATTTAAAAAACCTTTGAAATTCACTGAAAAAACCATAGGTTTCAGGCCTTATATAGTTAGGAATTAGCATTTAAAAAAACCTTTGAAATTCACTGAAAAAACCATAGGTTTCAGGAGTTATATAGTTAGGAATTAGTTTTTAAAAAACCTTTGAAATTCACTCAAAAAACTATAAGTTTTAGTGGTGTTATAGTTAGCTGGACATTTTACTCCTACAAAACCAATGAAATTGCTCCTATATAGTTAGTTGTACTAACTATATTTCGCGCACCCGCAATCCACTGCTGATGATGTCACATATTAGATCATTCATGACATGGTCAGTGACATCACTGATGACATCTCAAATGACATCACTGATGACATCACGGATGACATCATCCACGTGACAATCACATACACCTTTTCATACACTATTACAATTTTTCATCACTATTTGTAAAATACAGAGTATCATATTTAAATCCATTGTCACAGCAATACAAGTATCTAAAAATCCACTCAGTGATTCATAGATGTATACACACATCTAATCACTTACCTATGGATTCACTCATACATGCTGTCAATGAACAATAGAACACTATCAAAAATACTTATACATCTATATCGACATTAAACAACAGCACGCATCCTATTCACATATGAAGTCATCCTACTCACTTATGCAAACAATGGATCATACTTACATATTTACTTAGCAAAACACTTATACAAACACCACTTCTATTCATTTAGATAGTAAGTCATACTTAGTGAATTATAAAATCATTATTACAAGTATACAGTTATCCATACAGTCACTCACACAATCATTGTGTCTTATGTATACTTATTTATATACAACAACTGACACATACACTGCCTTTTATTTTTCTAGTTTGTTGGACCTGTACCTTTGAGAAATATATTTGCTCATCGCCACACCCATAAAGAGATTCCCTCACCCAAACTGTTAGAACATGTAGTTTTAACTTCATATATCTACTGAATCAACTATTCACACATCTTTGGACAGTCACAACCCCCCCCCACCGAACCATACACACTTTCACACTGCCATACAAATACTCAGTTAACTAATCAATAACTAATATAGACTTTCACATAGCTAGTAACCAACTGTAGAATCAGTTTACACAACAACTGACAAAGTGATACAGATATTCACACAGTTTAGTCACTATCCACTATATTTAGTGAGACATAAATTGGTCAAGTAAACAGTCAATTACACTGCTACTAAATCCTCCATCCAAATATGTATTTATATATATATCCACTCATTCTTCAATGTAAATTGCTATATATATAATGCATATTTAAATAACGAAGCAAACCACATTCACTGGATGATGTCATCAGTGATGTCATCAGTGATGTCATTTGAGATGTCATCAGTGATGTCACTGACCATGTCATGAATGATCTAATATGTGACATCATCAGCAGTGGATTGCGGGTGCGCGAAATATAGTTAGTACAACTAACTATATAGGAGCAATTTCATTGGTTTTGTATGAGTAAAATGTCCAGCTAACTATAACACCACTAAAACTTATCGTTTTTTGAGTGAATTTCAAAGATTGTTTAAAAACTAATTCCTAACTATATAGCTCCTGAAACCTATGGTTTTTTCAGTGAATTTCAAAGGTTTTTTAAAATGCTAATTCCTAACTATATAAGGCCTGAAACCTATGGTTTTTTCAGTGATATAATATATATATATATCTCCACTTATGAAGTGAGAATGGATTTCTATTTGTTCAAAAGGTTAGTTGGTTGTAAGTATATATTTGTATTTATGCCATTACAGTGTAAATACATGTAGTTCAATAACTTATTATTTAGAGAATCTGTACTAATAAAGGCATATTGGCACATTTATTATTGCAGTGCAAGGTTCAAATTTGTGTTTATTAGCACTATACCATAATCTCTACTTGAAAAAAACACTGTTTACCAAATGTATGATTGAACAAAGACTGCTGGAACGACGATAGTCTTTACAATTATGCCTTTACGACAAATTGGTCTTAACCACAAAAGTTCTTAGAGCGACTATTTTTACTTCGAATATGCCTGTACCACGAATGGCTTTACCAAGAAAATGTATGAATTTTACAGGTAAGTATAAACCCTTTTATAAAAAAATATATCATAGGTTAGTACTTACCCGGTAAATACTTACATTTTCGTGGTAAAGGCATGCAGTTAAGACATGTGTGGTAAAAAAAAAATATTTTATGGCAAGTGTTATAAATATATTTAATGTGTGTGTGTATGTATGTGTATATCTATATATATCTCTCTCTCTCTCTCTCTCTCTCTATATATATATATATATATATATATATATATATATATTCACTGAAAAAACCATAGGTTATAGACCATATATAGTTAGGAATTAGCATTTACAAAACCTTGAAAATTCACTGAAAAAACCATAGGTTATAGACCATATATAGTTAGGAATTAGCATTTAAAAAACCTTATTTTACTCACACAAAACCATTGAAATTCCATATATAGTTAGTTGCACTAACTATATATCGCGCACCCGCAATCCACTGCTGATCATGTCACATATTACATCATTCATGACATGGTCAGTGACATCACTGATGACATCACTGATGACAACATCCAGTGACTGTATTTTTCTGTAAAGTTAAAATATGTCTTGAGTGGATGTATAAGTGTCTGGATGAAGGATTTAGTAGGTGCATGACTGACTGTATGAGTGAGTGATTAAATGTGTCTCACTGAATGCATGGGTTAGTGACTAAACTGTCTTAATTTGTGCATCATTATGTCTGTTGTTCTGTAAACTGCTGCATGTGTTGATCATTAGCTATACGAGAGGCTATATGTGTTATTAATTGGTTGCCCAAGTATTTCTATGGGAGATTGAGTTTGTGTGGGGGTGGCTGGAAGGTGTGTGACTCTATGCATAGATGTGTGAGCAGTTTATTCACTAGGTGTATGAGTTCAAGAGTGCATGTGGAAACAGCTACATGGGCAGTTGACTGTGTGCATGAGTGTATTGATGAGTGAATGGATATCTCAATGCTACATGTCATAGTAAGTACATATGTAAAACACAGTACATGTGAAAGTTGGCATATATAAATAACTGTGCATGAGAGCCACTGAATGAGTGAGTGGTTGTATCGATCATTGTGAACTTGTATCAGGGATTGTATAAGAGAGTAAATATGTGTTAGTATATGTTTCAATAAGTAAGGTGTGTTTAACTGTATAGTTGAAGAAATGGAGGTGAGATTGTTTCTTTGCATGACTGACTGGGTGTGTGAGTAACTCCATGGATGAGTGGCAGTGTGTGAGTGTCTGTTTACACTGAGTGTATCTAAGGTTATATTAGAGTCTGAAGAGGTTTATCGTATTAGCACAAGAATGATGTCAAATGAGATGTCATCAGTGATGTCATCAGTGATGTCATTTGAGATGTCATCAGTGATGTCATCAGTGATGTCACTGACCATGTCATGAATGATGTAATATGTGACATGATCAGCAGTGGATTGCGGGTGCGCGATATATAGTTAGTGCAACTAACTATATATGGAATTTCAATGGTTTTGTGTGAGTAAAATAAGGTTTTTTAAATGCTAATTCCTAACTATATATGGTCTATAACCTATGGTTTTTTCAGTGAATTTTCAAGGTTTTGTAAATGCTAATTCCTAACTATATATGGTCTATAACCTATGGTTTTTTCAGTGAATTTCAATGGTTTTTTAATAGCAAATATCATAAGCTGTCGAATGTCAAGTACGTGGTAAGTAAAAACATTTTCGTGTTTATGCACACTGATCTGCTTTGAATACTGCCCCCCACCCCTCATTTCTATTAGGAGTACTCTCTCTTTGCAGATAGTGAAGGGTAGTTAACGCAGCCCTTTGCCCCCTTTGTAATACGTCGTGCCTGCTTCTCTCTCCATTTGATTGATTGTTCTCTTTAGTTCATTCTCTATTTACAAACAAGCACAGAGTCGCAATACTCTGTTTAGTCTTTGCAGATAGCGAAAAATCGTGTAAAAAAACAAAAGGAATCGAGCAAAATCAGTAGGCCACTAATGGGATCTCTTTTTGACCTCGCTAAAATAGAAACATTAGGAACAACCTGTTGAAAATAGCAATGCGTATGTACATAAGCGGCGTTCATTTGTGTTCACAGTACCCCTTGTTGATTGTTTCAATCGAGCATTGAATTGTTCGAAGTTAATTCTCTTAAGGATCTTCTCTACCTGCAAACGAGGAAGAATAGGAATATTCTCTCTCCCTTTGCAGATAGTGAAGGGTAGGTAACGCAAGCCTTTAACACGTCGTACCTATTTCATTCCTCATTGATTGATTGATTGTCCGAACATTGACTGTTTGGGAATTAGTTCTTTTTGGAGGTATTCCCTGTTTGCATATAAACGTAGGAAAATCTTTGCAAGTAGTGAAAGGGTACGTAATGCGGACCTTTCTCCCCCGTTGTAATCTGTCATGCCTATCTACTCCCCACTGATTGATGCACCTTTTTCACCCGGACCATTTACTAGAGATACGTCATCTGGCCCGACCAGAGAGCACCCCTAGTGAAAAGGACATATGCAATAATAACGAAGTGATCACTGTATCCTGTTAACAGAAACTTTACCATGAAACAACCTGGAAAGAAAAAAATAGGAAAACGAAAATCAGTAGGCCACTGATGAACATGAACATGAACTTTTATTAAACAACAAACAAAGAAACGATAACATAACGTAATGATAAAACCTATTAATGTCCTAGAAACAAGAAAACGTTAAAGTATGCCAGTGGTGAGAGACCAGAAAAACAGTCCGAGAAACCAAATCACCCCTCGCTGTCCCAACTCATGCACTCTGAAAGTTCAAAGTTTTGAGGAGTGCTTGTAACATTGTCTGAAGCCTATTTGCAATTGCTTCATCTTCACTATTCTTAAAGTAAGTGGGGGCTGTTGTGATGCGGTGCCACCCTGAACCGCTTGACGGAGGCCCCCGAGGGACGGTGTCATGTCGCGGACTCGGAGGGGGCGCTTGGCTCCGGCCCCCTCCCCAAGTCGTGTTGCCCTGGTGTGGCCTGAGATCGCCCCCGACATAGGTGGCCGGCTCCCGGGGTCAAGCGGAACTTTTTTCCTTTTGGTGACTCTTCCATTCTTCACCTTGTCCCACAATCCGTTTCACCTAAAGACACGCTGTAGTGGGGCACCCCTTTTCCATTTCATTTGCCATTCAGCCCGCTTTTGCTACACTGTGCCTCTTCCGCTATTCAGCTGTTTACCGCCCGCTCTTTCGACTACAGCGTCTCGCTCACCATGTACTTGAGTTGCTCCCGCTCTTGCGGTGCAGCGATAGGCGGCTGCCACAGGACTCTCAAAATGGCGGCCATCTCTTCAGATTTGGGCGTGGTCCACTAAAATGGGCCTGCGACACCTTGGAACTCGGACGCTTGTCTGCTAGAGCTTGGGCTCCATTCTCGAAAGCGTCCCCTCATCCTTGAAGATTCTACAAAAGTCTTGGGGGCCCCCGACTCCCGCAGGCTTCTGGTGGGGAGCGCCTAGCATGATTGCTCGTGGAATGGCCACGACGGAGCTACGAAATGGTGGTGCTCTCATGCTAACGCCAGCTTCAGTCTGAAACATCCAGAAACACTGTAGACTACCAATTCGATCAGTTCCGGTAGCGCTCCAACGTGACCCGGTAGAGAAGAACTTGCCCTCCCCTCTTTGACTGATGGTTCTTGTTGCCTGTCCCTTCTGTTGTCATTTAACAGAACTATTTAGCCTGCTGAAAGGGGTTGTGTGCCGTCCGCTGGTTGGTGGAGACATTTTCACTATATTCTGGACCTGCGTTGTCGCGTAATGCGTCATATGACGCGCCGCGTTAGAAAGTTTAATAAATTATTAAACACAATAAACAATCCTTAAAAAATAAAAAAAAATAAAAAATAATCAACAAAACCAACAATCAATTAACAACAGTATTTGAAAAGTCTATCATTCATTTTTCATTGCAGTACGCTGCCCAGAAAGCTTCCCGGTTCCCGGACCGGGCGCTACCCACGCAAAAAAACAAAAAAAAAATTATTTTTTTTTGCCCCGCGGGGCCGTTTTAAAGCCTCCACATTAAACCTAGGGGGTCAGGGAGGATCTACTATGCCCCCTTATGGTTATTTGCCCCTTTGTTTTGGCCTCCTCTTGTCTCTCGATCCTACCGAGAGACAAGATGGCGGCAGCTACGGACTTTTTGGAATGTTGACAGACGCCAGAGAACCAATCAGCTTCGCTTCACAAAGCTCCGTTGCGCGAAAAGTACGCGTCCTGGAGCGCTGCCCGGTCCGCTGTTACAGATATATATCTTTTTTTAAACGTTAATTTCTCAAAATCCACTGGAGCACATATATTGAGACCTACAAAAGGCACATCGGGCTACCAGTCCCTACAATTTTGCCAAGTTTCGTGCAAATCTATTCAGCCGTTCGGGCTAAAAGTGAGGCTAACCGCCCTATGGAAAAATCAATGTTAAAAACACGTTTTGGGACCCCCCTTTTTTCTCGGCCCCCCCTTGACGAAACCCCCCCAAATTTTCAGGGGCTGCTCAGAAACAAAATGTGCCATTTTCCTGAAAATTTCAGCCAATTCCGTCCACAAACGCCAAAGTTATTAGACATAGAATTTTCAAAAAACCCATAGGGAAAAAATCCTAACTATATATACCTACTGGCGACCGCCAGTAGGTAATATATATATATATATATATATATATATATATACCATGACCAAGCCTTACGACAAAACGCGTCGGCTTTTGTAACCATTAGTTGCTAATAAATTGAATTTGAAGCATCTCGGAGTGTCCCGACCCTTTCTGAACCCAGGAGGTTTGCAGGAAGCTGACTGCAAGATATATATATATATATATATATATATATATATATATATATTCACTGAAAAAACCATAGGTTATAGACCATATATAGTTAGGAATTAGCATTTACAAAACCTTGAAAATTCACTGAAAAAACCATAGGTTATAGACCATATATAGTTAGGAATTAGCATTTAAAAAACCTTATTTTACTCACACAAAACCATTGAAATTCCATATATAGTTAGTTGCACTAACTATATATCGCGCACCCGCAATCCACTGCTGATCATGTCACATATTACATCATTCATGACATGGTCAGTGACATCACTGATGACATCACTGATGACATCTCAAATGACATCACTGATGACATCACTGATGACAGCATCCAGTGACTGTATGTTTCTGTAAAGTTAAAATATGTCTTACATATTGAAGAATGAGTGGATGTATAAGTGTCTGGATGAAGGATTTAGTAGGTGCGTGACTGACTGTATGAGTGAGTGATTAAATGTGTCTCACTGAATGCATGGGTTAGTGACTAAACTGTCTTAATTTGTGCATCATTATGTCTGTTGTTCTGTAAACTGCTGCATGTGTTGATCATTAGCTATACGAGAGGCTATATGTGTTATTAATTGGTTGCCCAAGTATTTCTATGGGAGATTGAGTTTGTGTGGGGGTGGCTGGAAGGTGTGTGACTCTATGCATAGATGTGTGAGCAGTTTATTCACTAGGTGTATGAGTTCAAGAGTGCATGTGGAAACAGCTACATGGGCAGTTGACTGTGTGCATGAGTGTATTGATGAGTGAATGGATATCTCAATGCTACATGTCATAGTAAGTACATATGTAAAACACAGTACATGTGAGAGTTGGCATATATAAATAACTGTGCATGAGAGCCACTGAATGAGTGAGTGGTTGTATCGATCATTGTGAACTTGTATCAGGGATTGTATAAGAGAGTAAATATGTGTTAGTATATGTTTCAATAAGTAAGGTGTGTTTAACTGTATAGTTGAAGAAATGGAGGTGAGATTGTTTCTTTGCATGACTGACTGGGTGTGTGAGTAACTCCATGGATGAGTGGCAGTGTGTGAGTGTCTGTATACACTGAGTGTATCTAAGGTTATATTAGAGTCTGAAGAGGTTTATCGTATTAGCACAAGAATGATGTCAAATGAGATGTCATCAGTGATGTCATCAGTGATGTCATCTGCGATGTCATCAGTGATGTCACTGACCATGTCATGAATGATGTAATATGTGACATGATCAGCAGTGGATTGCGGGTGCGCGATATATAGTTAGTGCAACTAACTATATTTATTTATTTATTTATTTTAACGACTTGTAGAGCGCCTGGTGACCCGAAGGCATCCCCGCGCTGTAATGATTTTGATATCCAGATGAGATGGAGGAGAAAAAAGAAGAAAAGAAGAGAAAGGGGGGACGTTATTTCGGAAATAGAAGTGTTTTCAATTTTTTTCTAAAAATAAGATAGCTGGGTTCCAGTCTGAGGGTACGGGGGAGTGAGTTCCATCCGGTGGAAGCTTTCACAGAGAAGCGTCGGCCTCCAGTGCGTGTCTTTTTGAATTTGGGGATGTTGGCTAGATGATCATTCTCGGACCGCAGGGATCTGGGAGCTATATAAGGAGTTACCAGGTCGCTGAGAATCGGAGGGCCAGCTCCATTAATCAGTTTGTAGGCCGTACACATGGCTTTGAATTCCACCCTTCGACGCACCGGGAGCCAGTGCAGGGCTTTGATGGCGGGTTTAGCTGACACTCTGGAGGGAAGGTTCATGAGTAGTCGGGCTGCAGCGTTCTGTGTTCGTTGTATTTTAGCCAAGGTGGCCACAGGGGCACCCAGGTAAACCATGTTACTGTAGTCCAGCCGTGACAGTATTAGTCCTTGGACTAGGAGTTTTCTGGAGGTGGGCGGGAGTAGGGGAAGAATCTTGCGGGTGGTGCGCATAAGCCCAAAACAGGTTCCTGCAGTTTTGGCCGCTTGTGTTTTCATTGATAGCTCGGGTTCTAGCCAGACTCCTAGGGTCTTGATTTCTTTTTTTGGGGTGGGAATTTCCCCGAACACGTCTGGCCAGGCTGATGGGGGGATGGTCACCCATTGCTTTCCCATGATCATCACTTCGGTCTTCGACCCGTTTAATTTGAGTGAAGATTCACACATCCAGCCATAGGTTTTCGTAAGGCAATTTGCCAAATTGTCTGGGTGGTCGTCTAGTTGGGATAGGGAGACGACCAGCTGTGTGTCATCCGCGTAACTCACAATTTTGATGCCGAAGGGTGTCACCACGTCTTCAAGGGGGGCCATATAAGCATTAAAAAGCGTAGGGCTTAGAGATGATCCCTGGGGGACCCCGCTCGTGAGGGGGAGGATGGACGAGTGGTGATTGCTGTCCCATACCTGGAACGTGCGCCCGGCAAGGAAGGACTCTATCCACCTGAGCGCTATCCCGGTGAGCCCTGCTGCCGCCAGCCGTTGGAGGAGGACACGATGGTTGACTGTGTCGAAGGCTGCACTAAGATCCAGGAGGATCACTGCCACTGACCCTCCTGAATCCAAAATGCGCCTTGCCTCCTCGATAACGGCCAGAAGGGCGGTATCAGTGCCATGACCCGGGCGAAACCCAGTTTGGGATTGCCGTAAGATGTTATTTGCCTCGAGAAACTGAGACAATTGTCCGTTGACCAATTTCTCGGCTACCTATGCTATATATGGAATTTCAATGGTTTTGTGTGAGTAAAATAAGGTTTTTTAAATGCTAATTCCTAACTATATATGGTCTATAACCTATGGTTTTTTCAGTGAATTTTCAAGGTTTTGTAAATGCTAATTCCTAACTATATATGGTCTATAACCTATGGTTTTTTCAGTGAATTTCAATGGTTTTTTAATAGCAAATATCATAAGCTGTCGAATGTCAAGTACGTGGTAAGTGAAAACATTTTCGTGTTTATGCACACTGATCTGCTTTGAATGGTGCCCCCCCCCCCCTCATTTCTATTAGGAGTACTCTCTCTTTGCAGATAGTGAAAGGTAGTTAACGCAGGCCTTTGCCCCCGTTGTAATCCGTCGTGCCTGCTTCTCTCTCCATTTGATTGATTGTTATCCAAGTATTTACTGTTTTAGAATTAGTTCTCTTTGGTTCATTCTCTATTTACAAACAAACACAGAGTCGCAATACTCTGTTTAGTCTTTGCAGATAACGAAAAATCGTGTAAAAAAAAAGAAAAGGAATCGAGCAAAATCAGTAGGCCACTAATGGGATCTCTTTTTGACCTCGCTAAAATAGAAACATTAGGAACAACCCCTCATGACAAATACAAAACTAGTGAGATGAACTGAACTCCACACAATGATGGCTGCAAAACAGCTCGGCTCCGCCACCCACCCCGCCCAAAATAACGATAAAGAACGGCTGCCATGATTGGTTGCGGAATGACCACGACGGAGCTACGAAATGGTGCTGCTCTCATGCTAACCCCAGCTTCAGTCTGAAACATCCAGAAACACTGTAGACTACCAATTCGATCAGTTCCGGTAGCGCCCCAATGTAACCCAGTAGAGAAGAACTAGCCCTCCCCTCTTTGACTGATGGTTCTTGTTGCCTGTCCCTTCTGTTGTCATTTAACAGAACTATTTAGCCTGCTGAAAGGGGTTGTGTTCCGACCGCTGGTTGGTGGAGACATTTTGACTATATTCTGTACCTGCGTTGTCGCGTAATGCGTCATATGACGCGCCGCGTTAGCGCATCCGGAAGTCATCCGGGGCGCGCAGCGCGTAACGTAAGCATAACAAGTCATGTGACTTGTTAATAAAACTTTTCATTGGTTCATTTTACTTTTCTTATTGTAATGATGAAAGGCTTGGTCATATGACCTAAAAATTACGCTTTTCATTACTTCCGAACATTATTTTTTCTTAAATATATGTTATAATGTTCCAGGCTAATGTACTTTCCCGGAAAT
This sequence comes from Lissotriton helveticus, assembly GCF_964261635.1. Taxonomy (NCBI): domain Eukaryota; kingdom Metazoa; phylum Chordata; class Amphibia; order Caudata; family Salamandridae; genus Lissotriton; species Lissotriton helveticus. The sequence goes on from NC_136060.1 coordinate 255,685,854, forward strand.
TTTACAACTGTCCTGCAAGTAAAATATATTCTTTTTTCGAGAAAAAGAGCGTTTCTTCGTCCCATGACGGAGCCGTTGAGCAAAAGAGGGTCGACCTGCTGTCTTAGTCGCCGATACGCCTGAATATGAGATTCTTATCGATCACTTTATGTTGCAGGAATAGAAAACACAACAGCCCTTGACCATTTATCTTTACTGCGTTCCTTCGTATTATACCTTTTACCCTTCATGTAATTGGTCTGCTTTATTTCACTTGCCTTTTAATGATTCTAAAACAGTCACTATTATTAAAAACGTTACCAATGTATATACTACTACCATGTTTTCTTTTAAAAACCTTTATTGTGAAAATTTCATTATACAAATACGAGCCTATAACCACGTGGGCCTGCCACAGAGCAAACTGTAATCGTATATGATGAATAGACATTTACACTGTAGAGGAACGTAACGGGCGGGCCATTAGGTTGCAAGAACTAAGGTGTCTAACAGTTACGGAATCGGTGGACGTACATTTTATAATTAAAATACGACAGGGCCAGTTACAATAAAATTATCTAGATATACATTTGCGGGCAAGTACCATGGGTGACGTTAATTCGAACTTTCAACAGTACAGTAATCAATAACACATCAGAACTTAATATCAATAGGGATGTCGAAATAGTCAATCAATTCTCGTCCCCGCCCGCCATGTGCTTCAAAACTGCATACGTATCTCGTGATTTCAAGGTTCTGCAACCAGTACACAACAAGGAGTTACGAGTCCCATTTATTCCGGCGCCATTTTGGGCGAGGACGGGCAGGTCCAGGATATAGTCAAAATGTCTCTACCAACCATCGACTATGATGATGTTCATATGCTGTATTTATTAGAGTAACACTCATCTGTCCACATGAAATTAATTTGCCACAATCTAAACATGTCATTTTAATCTTTCCAAAGTTCTTCTAAATATTTGGGACCGTTTCCCTTGCCTCTGAAGCTCTCAGTGCCACTTCTTTGATGAATGTACTAGCAGGTCAGGGGTTCTCCTCCAAATCTCTCTTTTATGCAGCACTATAATTAATTGGTGCCACCTCTCCATATGACGATGCATGGTATAGTTACCACAACTATATTTTTTTTCGGTTCCTCTGGAGAGTTCATCGTGGCAGATGAAGCGTGTAACGTACCGGGCATTTACCTTTTTTTGCATGTACAGGAAAGGAAAAAAAATCGAGCGTCCGAGTTCTAAGGTGTCCCAGGGCCATTTTAGTGGACCAGGCCCAAATCCAAAGAACAGGCCGCCATTTTGAGAGTCCTCTTGCAGCCGCCTGTCGCTGTAGCATCAAGAGCAGCCGAAACTCAGCTGAATGGCAACTGAAACGGTAAAGGGGCGCCCCACTACAGCAGACGAGCCTCCACCTAGGAAGGCCCATTCACGCCGGCTCCCCCCCCCTTCGGGCACCCCACGCCGTTATTCGGAGCAGTATTGTAGGATGGCCACACCAGTGCGGCAACTTGCTAGACATCACCTCGGTGGTAACCGAATCTCAACGCCTTGTGGTGTCTTCTATTCAAAAAACATTGTTATGCTGCCTTCGACCTATTCGCCGCAAGTGCGCACACAACTCAACTGCATAGCTTGCTAGACACCACCTCGGTGCCATCCGGATCTTGGAATGTCAGCACCTTTTGGTGTCTTCTCTTCAGAAAATATTGTTGCGCTGCCTTTGGCCCCATTCGCACATCAGTCCGCTACTGACGCCATCTCACAGGCTAATGGGGCGCCCCACGCCGACTTTCAGCATTGTAGAATGACCACACCAGTACAGCAACTTGCTAGACATCACCTCGGTGCCATCCGGATCTCGGCGCCCCACTGCAGATGAAGTGCCTCTCAACTATGAAACCACCACGGTGACATCCGGATCTTGGCGCGTTGTGCTGCCTTCGGCCTATTCGCACATCGGTCCGCTACTGACGCCATCTCACAGGCTAATGGGGCGACCCACGCCGAGTTTCAGCATTGTAGGATGACCACACCAGTACAGCAACTTGCTAGACATCACCTCGGTGCCATCCGAATCTTGGCATCTCAACGCCTAGTGGTATCTTCCATACAAAAAATATTGTTACGCTGCCTTTGGCCCCATTCGCACATCAGTCCGCAACTTAGACATCACCTCGGTGCCATCCGGATCTTGGCATCTCAGCGCCTTGTGGTGTCAGTCAGAAAATATTGTTGCGCTGCCTTTGGCACCATTCGCACATCGGTCCGCTACTGACGCCATCTCACAGGCCAACGGGGCGCCCAACGCCGACTTTCAACATTGTAGGATGGCCACAGAAGTGCGACAACTTACTAGACACCACCTCGGTGCCATCCGGATCTTGGCGCGTTGTGCTGCCTTCGGCCTATTCGCACATCGGTCCGCTACTGACGCCATCTCACAGGCCAACGGGGCGCCCCACGCCGACTTTCAGCATTGTTGGATGGCCACACCAGTGCGGCAACTTACTAGACACCACCTCGGTGCCATCCGGATCTTGGCGCGTTGTGCTGCCTTCGGCCTATTCGCACATCGGTCCGCTACTGACGCAAACTCACAGGCCAACGGGGCGCCCCACGCCGACTTTCAGCATTGTAGGATGGCCACACCAGTGCTGCAACTTGCTGGACACCACCTCGGTGCCATCCGGATCTTGGCGCGTTGTATTGCCTTCGGCCTATTCGCACATCGGTCCGCTACTGACGCCGCCTCACGTGCCAACGTATTTTCTCCGCATTTTATACCCTATGCCGCATAACAGGTCATGTGACTTGTTTATAAAACTTTTCATTGGTTCATTTTACTTTTGGTTTCCTAATGATGGAAGGCTTGATCATATGACCTAAAAACAACACTTTTCATTGGATGAAAACTTTTTTTTTTCCCAAACGATGAAAGCCCCACCTTGTTTCTGGATGTTTCAGACTAAACTGGCGTCAGCATGAGAGCACCACCATCTCGTAGCTCCGTCGTGGTCATTCCGCGAGCAATCATGGCAGCCGCTCCCCACCAGAAGCCTGCAGGAGTCGGGGCCCCCAAAACTTTTGATGAATTCTCAAGGCGGAGGGGACGCTTTCGAGAATGGGGTCCAAGACCTAGCAGACAAGCGTCCGATTTCCAAGGTGTCCCAGGGCCATTTCAGTGGACCAGGCCCAAAAAGGAAAGAGCCTGCCGCCATTTTGAGAGTCCTGTGACAGCCGCCTATCGCTGCACCGCAAGAGTGGGCGCAACTCAGCTGAATTGCGGCTTTTGACACAGTGGACCAAAAACGGACGGAATGGCAACTGAAACGGTAAAGGGGCGCCCCACTACAACAGATGACACTCCACCTGGAGAGGCCCGTTCACGCCGCCTCCCCCGGGGCGACCCACGCCGTTATTCGGAGCAGCATTGTAGGATACCAAAACCAGTGCGGCAACTTACTGGACATCACCTTGGTGCCATCGTTCTGCTGCCTTGGAACTATTCGCACAACAGTTTGCTACTGATGACCCACCCCCCGCGACGCCCCACGCCGTTATTTGCTGGGTGGCAACTTACTAGACATCACTTTCGTGTCATCTAGATTTCGGCGCGTTCTGCTGCCTTGGAACTATTCGCACAACAGTTTGCTACTGATGACCCACCCCCCGCGACGCCCCACGCCGGAAATCTGGACTTTGTGCTGCGTTGGGACTATTCGCACAGCCGACCGCTACTTCGTTGTTTTTCCCTAAAAATGTTTATATGTTATTACTATTTTTGTTTTCTTGTATATATTTATAAATTATTAAAGTTTTATAATCTTACTACTTTGTCGGAGTGCTATATATTTTTAATGTGACACACAATTGTAAAAACTTTGATGTACAAAGAGTCATCCCTGGAATCTTCCGCTTCACGCTCGGTCCCCTCCCCAATCACAATACAGGATGGTTTTCAGATAATAGCAACGCTTCTGCTGTGACGGATCTCATCGAGTGTGGGCCTTGATCTACTATAACTCCTTTGAAGAGGGGTGATTCTTTACAGCTGTGGCCATAAACTACATCTGCAGGGCTAGCTGATAGCCTAGGACCGGCCTGGACAATCGGACACAGAGGAAAAGGAGTGTCAGAGGGTGCGGTAGTGAATAGGGCGAAAGGGAGGTGTCGGGCGGGCACAGGGTGTGATTCTCAGGGAAGAGCAGCGCAGATGGGGGAGGTTTATTACCCATGCATAAGACAGAGAGCGGGGGTGACCACTGCCTGGGTGAGATGCTTGCGAGGGTGGGGAGCCATGCTAAGGATCGACAGCGTGCACAGAGTGGGTCTGGTCAAGGCATCTAAAATGGCTGCCGTGCACGACAAAAGTGTGGCATTTGAAAAAAGACAAGACGCAGACAATGTTTTTCAACACTTCCTGATTTCCTTCGAATCGAACGTTAACAGACGTTGGGGCATATTACCAAAGTTAAGCGATATTTATCCCTAACGATGCATTGCAAAGATTTTTTTACCGTCAGAAATTATCGCAGATAAACCTTGCTATTATCAAGGTTTATCGCAAATACGATAAAAAACGACCGCAATGCATTAATATCGCTGAAAACTCAGCGATATTCATGCATTACCGAGCTAATGCTCTTAGCCATGTTATCCACCTCCCATTGGATAACATGGCTAAGAACTGCTCAGGGCAACTGTTACTTTTTGGAGATATTCGCGCTTATCTCGAATATTTCCAAAAGTTGATAATAGGAGATAGCGATGTTAGCGACTGTTTCCAGTCGCTAACATCTTGGCATGCCCACTTTGCATGTCATTAGTGATAAATATCACTCACATGCAAAGTGGGGCCCAAGATGGTCGCTATCTCCTACTAGCCGTCGCTAACTGGTGTTAGCAACAGCTAGGTAATACAGATATAATTTTATCTCCGCGAAGCGGAGCGCTGTTACAGATATATATCTTGTTTTTGAACGTTAATTTCTCAAAATGCACTGAAGCACATATATTGAGACCTAGCAAAGGCACATCGGGCTACCAGTCCCTAATATTTTACCAAGTTTCGTGCAAATCCATTCAGCCGTTCGATTATTATTATTTTTTTTTTTTTTTTGCCCCGCGGGGCCCTTTTAAAACCTCCACATCAAACCTAGGGGGTCAGCGAGGATCTACTATGCCCCCTTATGGTCATTTGCCCCTTCGCTTTGGCCTCCTCTTGTCTCTCGATCCTACCGAGAGACAAGGTGGCGGCCGCTACGTACTGTTTGGAATGTTTACAGACACCGGAGAGCCAATCAGCTTCGCTTCGCAAAGCTCCGTAACGCGAAAAGTACGCGAAGCGGTGCGCTGCCCGGTCCGCTGTTACAGATATATATCTTTTTTTAAACGTTAATTTCTCAAAATCCACTGTAGCACATATATTGAGACCTACAAAAGGCACATCGGGCTACCAGTCCCTACAATTTTGCCAAGTTTCGTGCAAATCCATTCAGCCGTGCGGGCTAAAAGTGAGGCCAACCGCCCTATGGAAAACTCAATGTTAAAAACACGTTTTGGGACCCCCCTTTTTTCTCGACCCCCCCTGGACGAACCCCCCCCCCCAATTTTCAGGGGCTGCTCAGAAACAAAATGTGCCATTTTCCTGAAAATTTCAGCCAATTCCGTCCACAAACGCCAAAGTTATTAGACATAGAATTTTCAAAAAACCCATAGAGAAAAAATCCTAACTATATATACCTACTGGCGACCGCCAGTGTATATGTATATATATATATATATATATATATATATATATTCCAACATAAAAGGTTGCCCTCGATCAAAACGCCACACACCAGGGGGTTGTCACCATATTTTAAATGCAGGTTAGCAGTCACATCACGTTCCCTCGTAAGTCCTTATCAAATGCCAAACGCGTTTCGGGCAGCATTGTGCCCTAGATCACTGGCGGCTTGAACAACAGTCCCGGCAACAGTGAGGGGCCATTTATTGAAATCATTAAGACCCTCTCCAGTGGGCGTGGAGCTGCAATGCTTCATGGTCTTAGAAGTCCCTCGTCGTTGTACCACAGTTGGTGTTGGCGGGTTCTGCAAAATAAAGCAAAAAAGTACTTTACCCAAGTGGGCTACTTGAAGAGGAAAACAGTGATGTTGCTGCTTAATTCATATCCCACGACCTCGGCCTCTCTGATCTCTCAGCTCCCGACACTTCAGGAGTTGCAGGTCCGCTGACTTGCGGAGGGGCGTTTCCGCGGCTAGGCTAGGCTTTATATATTTATAGTCACCCTTAAAAATTCCCTTGATGCCTACCCTAAAACTAAAAATACCCTGGTTTCACAAAATCCCATACCCTCTTAACCCTAAAAATAGACTTGACACTCAAATTCCCACCCTAAAATTACCCTTGCCACTCAAAAACCCATACCCACCCTAAACCTTTAAAAATACCCTTGACACCCTAATACATATATATATATATATATATATATATATATATATATATATATATATATATAATCTCCAACAAACAGGAGAACCCAAAGCGGAGTAAGGCCACACGGAAGTAGTAAGCACCTTTCATTTATTTCACTTCGTGCAAACAGGAAACAAATTCAAAGCAGTCCCCAAAGTTTATCTTGTGCCAAACGCGTTTCGGGATATAAGAATCCCTTCCTCAGTGGCATGTCTGTAAAGCAAAGGAAGCACTGTTTAAGCATTCACTAAATAGTCAATTGCCGTCGCAAGTGGGCGTGGCCATACACTCTTGCATCCTGGGCATTGAAGTGCAATGCATTCTTCCCCAGTGGGTTAGTTACTTCCTCGCTTTAAATGTCAGCAAATAATATCCCAAGTGGGGCAGAGGCCCGTTCTGAAAGTCACCTGCTCTGCTTTGCCAGAGTGAACATTAGTGCCGAAGGTCAGCGCAGTCCTGTATCAGCGCTGTACTTTCATTCCGTCCCAGCAGCGCCAGCCCCCAGATTTGAGCTGGCTTGGATCCACACATAAGGCGGCGGGCTTACTCCACGGCTGGAACAGCCGTACACATCCAACAAACAGGAGAACCCAAAGCGGAGTAAGGCCACACGGAAGTAGTAAGCACCTTTCATTTATTTCACTAACCCACTGGGGAAGAATGCATTGCACTTCAATGCCCAGGATGCAAGAGTGTATGGCCACGCCCACTTGCGACGGCAATTGACTATTTAGTGAATGCTTAAACAGTGCTTCCTTTGCTTTACAGACATGCCACTGAGGAAGGGATTCTTATATCCCGAAACGCGTTTGGCACAAGATAAACTTTGGGGACTGCTTTGAATTTGTTTCCTGTTTGCACGAAGTGAAATAAATGAAAGGTGCTTACTACTTCCGTGTGGCCTTACTCCGCTTTGGGTTCTCCTGTTTGTTGGATGTGTACGGCTGTTCCAGCCGTGGAGTAAGCCCGCCGCCTCATGTGTGGATCCAAGCCAGCTCAAATCTGGGGGCTGGCGCTGCTGGGACGGAATGAAAGTACAGCGCTGATACAGGACTGCGCTGACCTTCGGCACTAATGTTCACTCTGGCAAAGCAGAGCAGGTGACTTTCAGAACGGGCCTCTGCCCCACTTGGGATATTATTTGCTGACATTTAAAGCGAGGAAGTAACTAACCCACTGGGGAAGAATGCATTGCACTTCAATGCCCAGGATGCAAGAGTGTATGGCCACGCCCACTTGCGACGGCAATTGACTATTTAGTGAATGCTTAAACAGTGCTTCCTTTGCTTTACAGACATGCCACTGAGGAAGGGATTCTTATATCCCGAAACGCGTTTGGCACAAGATAAACTTTGGGGACTGCTTTGAATTTGTTTCCTGTTTGCACGAAGTGAAATAAATGAAAGGTGCTTACTACTTCCGTGTGGCCTTACTCCGCTTTGGGTTCTCCTGTTTGTTGGATGTGTACGGCTGTTCCAGCCGTGGAGTAAGCCCGCCGCCTCATGTGTGCATCCAAGCCAGCTCAAATCTGGGGGCTGGCGCTGCTGGGACGGAATGAAAGTACAGCGCTGATACAGGACTGCGCTGACCTTCGGCACTAATGTTTACTCTGGCAAAGCAGAGCAGGTGACTTTCAGAACGGGCCTCTGCCCCACTTGGGATATTATTTGCTGACATTTAAAGCGAGGAAGTAACTAACCCACTGGGGAAGAATGTATTGCACTTCAATGCCCAGGATGCAAGAGTGTATGGCCACGCCCACTTGCGACGGCAATTGACTATTTAGTGAATGCTTAAACAGTGCTTCCTTTGCTTTACAGACATGCCACTGAGGAAGGGATTCTTATATCCCGAAACGCGTGTGGCACAAGATAAACTTTGGGGACTGCTTTGAATTTGTTTCCTGTTTGCACGAAGTGAAATAAATGAAAGGTGCTTACTACTTCCGTGTGGCCTTACTCCGCTTTGGGTTCTCCTGTTTGTTGGATATATATATATATATATATATATATATATATGTATATATATATATATATATACACAATGAATACGTAGCTTAATTACTTACCAATATACTTACATGTAATTGGTTTTACTATGAGTATGCCTTTACCATTTATGCTTTTACAACTTTATTTGTTATAAAGGCATCTGGGTTAACGGCGTACTCTATTTAAAAAAATTAAAACCTTTTGTAAAAACTTGCATTGTAAAGACCTTGTGGTTATAATGCCTTTGTTGTAAAGGCATCTCGTTGTTTAGCTTTTGTTGTAAAAGCTGTTTCTTCTGTTTACCATCTCACAAATTGCATGTAATATTTACTTTAGAGAAGGAAACAACTCTTCTAATAGTCACGAGATCGCTTCATCTCTTCAGTGTGATTTTAACAAACTGCTCAAATGTAATTTCTTGCCTTCTTGTTTTGGTTGAATATTTCTTGTGAAAACAATTCTACATTAACAAATAACATGGTATAAACCATATATGCAGATGTGAAGAGTATACTATGCAATTCCTTACCATTTTTGAGGGATGGGAGAGGTGTCATGACTTACTCAAGGCTTTGTCTCTTTGTGAGTCATGTCCTCTTGGAACATCTGCACTGCGCCCAACCCACCGCAGACACCAATCCCTCCCCCCAACCACACCCTCCCCACATTTTATGTATGTATTTATTTATACTTTTTTATTAACTTTTCATGTGCTACAGCTGTCCATTTCCTCTAAAGAATACAACTCACTTTTGAAAGCTCATTAAAAGTAATTTTGAATTCGCTTTTCCTTCTTAGGAATTGTATGTGTATCTTCAAAGTGAACTGAAGAAAGTTGCTGAGGGCTACAATGAGAGGCTGCTGGACACTCCGCACAATCCGATATCTTTAGGTATCATTTTGAAGTAGAAGTAACATGCTCTGTATTTGCACACCCTGAGTCTCTCGCTTTCCACGCAAGACCTCTTCAAAGTCATAAAAGTGGTAATGAAGCTGCAAGATTAGCTCATTCTATAATCCAGGGATTTTTCACAGCTCCTATAATTGTGGGGAAAGGACTCCAGTGCTAATGAGAAAGTTGTTGTGAGCTCCTGCACTGTGGGACATTTTTGCATTGAATCATATCTCTGGTGTGTCTAGTTCCCCAATGCTGCGATTTCGATGCCAGACCACATTAGACATTATGCTGAGCACAAAATAAATGAAAACCAAGACTACTAAGTGCATTAGCAGCACCACCCTGTTCATGTCACACTTTACTTGCACAGCTATGGGCTTTATATTCCCAATCCGTTGATTGCTGACACATTTTGAACTTTTCTTTTTTGCCTTACTCCCACACTTGTCCTGTATTCTGGTGTTGTTTCTTCCCAGTTTTTTTTGGCTCCTTTATGTCAGCAATTTTATGTAGACAGTTGGCACATTAAGAGTTCTTAGCAAAGTTTTCTCTTTCCTCTATAGTATGTTTTTAGGTCAAGCCTGGGCAGTGCATTCACTGCTCTGCAAGGCATGCTGTATTCTGGCATGTACTTGAAGTTCCACCCACTCTCCACCCATATTTTCCATTGGCTTATGTCATTGTGCTTTGTGAATGTTGGCGTCTGATTTGTTGATAGACTTATTAGTCCCTCCTTAGTCACTCCCGGTCTGCTGTTTCCTCCCACGAGGACTGGCCCTTTTACCTGTGTCCTAACTCAGGCGCTTTCATTAGCAGTTCCGATAACATTTTACTTAAAGAACAAGTTACTTATCTTTGTTAATGCATTATCTGGTAGAGACTCTATCTAGCTGTAGATTCCTTATCTTTGAATTTCCCAGGCGTCAGGCTTGGTCCGGAAACTTTTGCTAAGCAATACCTCTTGCATGCGGTGTCGGGTGGCTCCATTCAGTTCTGCGTGATGTCGTTGGTAATGTCGGTTATGATGTGGAGGTGCCTATATAGGCACCACCCAGGCATGCGGACATCAGTACTTTTTGTTTTTTCCATGCTAGGAGCGCAGAGCCACAAAGTAACTGACGTAGTCATGTGCAAAACAAGGTTCCTGAAAGGGAAGTAACCCTAGCCCTACAATATAACAATATTAGTCTGCAAAGCCAGGAGGTGTGGGCGGGCTGTAAGGAATTTGCAGGTAGATGGTCTCTATCAGATAATGTGTTACTGAAGGTAAGTAGCTTTTTCATCTGATAGAGAATTCTAGCTGTAGATTATTTACCTTTGAATTAGATACCCAAGCCATACTATCCCGGCTGTGGTTGCGGACCAATACCTTAAACTACAAAGTCCTGTAGGACCGAGCGGGCAAAGTGCCCATCTCTGTGGACCTGACCGTCCAGGTATTGTGCTTTGAAAACGTGCTCAACGATGTCCACGTGGTTGCCTGACAGATGTCTTGGACTGGGACACTCCAAGCCAAGGCCGTAGTCACAGCCTTTCCCCTGGTGGAATGGGCCCTTAATCCTTCAGGGGGCTGGTTCTTTGTCAGGGCATAACAAATATTGATATAGAGAACGACCCCGTGAGATATTGTCCTTTTTGCACTGCCCTTCCATTCTTTTTTTTTTTTTTTTTTCTTTTTTTTTAGGGTTTTATTTAAGAAAACAAGAGAAATTTACACATATTGGGTGTCATACATAGAATACAATTTTGCGATAGGTGAGCGAAGAAATCAATGTGGAAAATTCAATTCAGAGGAGTATGCAATGTCAACCAAGATTGGTACATCAATAAGGAGAAGTACAATCAACAATCTAGCAAAGTAGCAGCCAGCAGGGCTCACCCACCCATAGTTCAGGATAATGAAGATCAAGTCAGACACCCCGATACATAAGAAATCAATACAGGATTAACAACCTGTCTCTCGTAAAAGAAAAAAGGAAAGAAAAAAAAAAAGGCCATAGAACTAAACTAAGGCAAAATAACAAACCCCTCCCCGATCCCCCCACCCTGCACCCCTGCAATGGCTACGGCCCATCCCCACTAACAGTGTGCCTGTCGCCCCGGAACTAGACCTAAAAGAAGGAAAAAAAGAGTGGAGGAGGAAATATCAAACAGGCCCCCGGTCTCCCTTACTCCCCGCCAGTAGCAACCCGCCCCTACACGTATCCAGAATAATACAATGCAGCGATAAAAGTCAGACGGGGGGGAGCTTGTAAGAACCACCCAACTCCCGCGCTGGTATAGGTTACAAATGAAGTCATTGTGCAAACCCATCCAGTCAAAGTCAACCCTGGCCACTGCGATTTTTCATGCAAGCCCTGTCCGCTTGATCCGCCATCCCAATGAGAGTATCAAAATGTTGAGAAAGTTCAAAGTCAGTACGGAAGGATTGAGGCCAGGATAATAGTACACAAAGTCTAAGAGTCAAACGATGTCTGCTGTCCACCAGAGATAAATCGCTAGAGCGTATTTGAACCATCCAGGAGAAAAAGGGTGAGGTAACAATCCTACAGTCACTGGAGAACTCATTCTGAAATATAAGATCATCCGTGTCCATCTGGGGCGGCATCGGCATAGGGCATGATGTGGATTCGATAGTCCGGGGCTTGCTAGCCGTCGTTCGGGGGTCGACAAAAGATACAAAGTCTGGCTTCAGCGCGGGGCCCTCCGTCTCGGACGCTTCCTGCTCCGCGGGTAATACAGCGTGTTCCAGAACCAACAAAGGGTCGGAGTCCGGTCTCCGGCAGATGATATCAGTCGCTACGACCATCCTCTGGATGATGGCGGTGACCTGTGAATGGAGCTCCCCAATGGCGGCCATTACAGTATGCAGCGACGGTATACATTCCACCCGCTCCATCGCCCCTCGCGAAGCGACCAAGCAGGTCTCCGAACCCCGGAGGTCGACTACTCCGGGGCACCAGGCACAGGCAAATCCGATGACAACTGTGGGCACTCTCAAAAGCGCGATCTCAACACCGTCGCCGCCAGTGAGGAACTAAGCCCGTCGACCCCGGGAGCCCAACGGGGCCTCCGGGCAGCGGATCCCGGACCACAGCAACCGATGCCTCACGCCGCCTTAGCTGCGAGATAAAACTGCCACCGATCCACCATCCGAAACGGACAAGTAATACTCCACTTCGGGAGACCGGAAGCCACTCATGTCCCGCGGCCGATGTTATTCAACTCCAAACCGGCTGGGTTAGAAATCAAGGCCCCGGCTTCAACTCTGGGTTAGGCCGAGAATGGAACACGGCGTATCTTCATTATCCAAGCAGCTAGAAATTCCGGGATTGCACCTTTAGAGTCAGGAACACCTTAGCAGCACGGGAGTCCGGCGAGAAATCAGGATAATTGTCAGGATTTGTGAGCAACTGGCGGAGGTCGGCGGAGCCGGGAGCTTATGCGGCCATCTTGGTTGCTAGCGTGGCTCCTACCCTGCCCTTCCATTCTTGGCTCCCACGTACCCAACAAAGAGTTGGTCATCCTCCCGGAACTCGTTCGTGTGGTCAAGGTAGAACGAAAATGCTCTTTTTGGGTCCAGCCGTGGAGACACTCCTCTTCCTGGTGGGCAACGTGATGGACTGACCCAGATGGAAAGGGGTCACAACCTTAGGCAAAAAGGATGCTTGGGTGCTAAGCACCACCTTGTCCGGAAAGGACATAAGATAAGGAGGAGAGCAAGATAACTCCTGCTGTTAGCTCACCCTCCGGGCCAATGTATTCACCACCAAGAAGGCTGTTTTGATGGTCAACAGTCGGAGGGGACAATTGTGTAAAGGCTCAAAGGGAGCGCACATCCGCTAGGTGAGGACCTAGTCAAGGTCCCACTGCGGAATAACAAAGGGCGTATGTGGAAACAGGTGACCCAGCACTTTCAGAAATCTATGTACAATGGGAGATTTGAAGCGAGGGGGCTTGTCTAGCAACTGCAAAAAAAGCAAAAAGGTGACCCTTGAGAGTTCCCAAGGCAGAGCCCTGCTGGGTATGGGTCAGTATGAACAAAAGGACAGTAGAAAGAGAAGCAGAAAGAGGGTCAATAGACCTTTCTGTACAGTATAAAACAAACTTCTGCCAACAACAGGCATTTACCATCTTAGTGGAGGGATACCGGTCCACCAGATTAATGTTACAGGCTTCAGGAGTAAGGTCAAAAGCTATCAACTGTTGCTGCTCAATCTCCAAGCATAGAGGTACAGAGTTGACAGGTTCAAAACCCTCCCCTGCTGCTGCAACAGAAGGTCCTCCCGAAGATCGAAGGATTGATGCTCATTATCAGAAGCTCTGGCTATCATATTCTCCTTGCCCAGTCCAGTGCCACAAGGATGACTTGGGCCCGGTCGCTCCTGATCTTCTTCAGAACTCTGGGCAGGAGTGGTATGGGCGGAAAGGCGTACAGCAGGCCTGAGCTCCACTCGTGATGAAAGGTGTCGCCGAGTGATAACCGCCTTGTAAACTCCTGCACTCACTACTCCGAATACTGCGCAATGTCTTTGGAGGCAAAAAAATCTAACCAAGGTTCTCCCCACTGCTGAAAGAGACCTTGCGCCACCTCCGACTGGAGACCCCATCCGTGATCCTATAGGCATCGACGGCTGAGTTAGTCTGCCCTGGTGTTCAGAGAACTTGCCAGATGTTGAACCACCAGGATTATGCCCTGCTGTTCCAGCCATGTCCAGAGATGCAGGGCCT